>NC_090875.1:2653928-2658928 GCF_036669935.1 Montipora foliosa | reverse complement strand
TTATTTCAGTTTGAAGACTTTGTGTGCTTTTGAGCTTGAAATGACATTAAATTAGAAAGGTTTCCAATCTTCCTTTCAGATCTGCACAAACTCAGTTTGAGATTACTTCTCTAATTTTGAGAGTTGTGTTTCTTAAAACAAGGTATATTGTTACTTGCGTTTTGAATTAAGGGTTTTTTCTTAAACTTAGATCCCTTGCCCTCATTTTAAGTTTTTGAGAATCTCAAATCCAAATAAAAAATCTTAATTTAAGGGTCACCGGAAAATGGGATTTAAGAGTGTTAAGAAACAACACAACACTTTTTAAATTTAAGAACATGTTTCGACAGAAACTTCTGCCATCTTCAGTTTAAATTACAAAGTACAGAGGTGAATGTATAGTGTGAACCAAAATGCTAACTAGCTGTAAGAACACATGACAATGTAAAAGATTACAAAGGAAGTTTTAAATTACCATGATAAAGTTGATGATTAAGTGTAGGTTTCTCCCATTAAATATGAATGGCTTCTTTTATCTTAAGCTGGAAGGTGGTAGAAGCGTGATCTAGGATGCTAAAACAATCATTAGACCACAAACTGCAGCAATGCTCAGAATTCTGTAGATGTTTGAAGACGTGCGAGGTCCTATCACTGAAAGTGTGCTCATGTGCGCGCGTGGAAAAATGCCGGGTAGTTTCGCCGACATAGCAGGCAGAACAGCCCGCACACAAAAACTTGTATACCATACCCGCACGGAGCCCACTAGGGACAGGATCCTTCACACTGAACATGTTGCCGATTTTAAATGATGAGAAAACTAACTTAATATAAATATTATTACAATAACGTTTAGCAAAAAGGCGAACCTTTTTCTGTGTGATAACAGAAAAAGGACCAATATAAGGTAATTTAAAGTAAAAGGTACGTATAGTGTCAGAGACGGAAGCTGGGGGATTATAGCCATGGCCAGTATGTGTGAGGTAGCGATTAATAATATTTTCAAGTAAATGGACTGGAAAAAGATTCTTCTGAAGGATTTTGGTAAGCTTTGTGATGTCCTCGTGAAAACCCAACCAAGTGTTGTTGATCTTGTAGGCTCTGTCAACAAGCATGCGAATGAGACCCAGTTTGTAAGAACGCGATGTAAAACTAAAGTAATTAGTCAAAAGGCCCAGTAAAGGTTTTCTTATGGTAAACACTAGTGACAGGAAAATGAGTGCCATTGTTGATCAAAACATCTCAGAAAGGTATCTTATGATCTGTTTCCTTTTCCATGGTGAATCTGATGTTAGGGTGCCTGGAGTTAATGTAGTTGAAAATAATAGCGCTTGATTCTCCGAATGAAATATACAAAATTTATCATCAACATAACGTCGGTAAAACAATATCTCAGAGTCCTGGAAATTTTCTAACCATAATTTAGGAAATTATATGGAAAGGTATGGATTAAACTACTGATGCAATTCTGTTCACATTTTTTTGCTCTAAATGCAACTACATGTACATCACCTTTTAAATCTGGTTTGTTTCAATAACTGTACGGTTTTGCCGATCAATTTCCAAATCTCAATGAAGCTTAACACTTATGGCTACAACTTATTCAACAACAATAAAATACAGATATATTGAAATCTATTGACTTACTTTGTGTTATAGATGGCCTATCTACACTGGTGAGATGGTTTTTTTCTGAATTAGATAATAAACGATCCAAAGTGGAGAAATCTGTGGATGTTACAAAGCCTTCTCTGTTCTCTCTTTTCTGGTGGACATTTCTAAAATACAGAGGGTAAATAGTATTTCACACATATTAAAATCAATGCAACTGCTTTGTACAATTCTTCATCCATCTGCATCTCTCTTGCTGTCTTGGCAACCGTTTAGTTAAGAAATGGAAGCTGTTTCTTGTTATCACAGGGAACAAAAGTCCATAAACCTCACAAGTTAAGATGATTTCCGCAGAACATTCAAGCAATAATTGCAAAAATTAAGTTACCAAAAAAAAAACCTCATTGCATGGTAATATTTTGAACACAGTTAAGAAGAACTTATCAAGACTCAAGTTCTCAAGCTGACCCCACGAGAGAAAATTGAACTTGAAGTTACCGGTATTCATATTTTAATTAATATAGACGTTTCGTGTTAGTTAAAAAGGCAATAACACACGCTTCAAGCATTCTTACAAGGTTTGACATTAACTTTCTCGAGAATGCTTGAGGATTAAATTGCAGGGTCGCTTAAAGAAATGAACCTAAGTGATTCACATAATATTTTATTGTTGATGATCATATAAAAAGAACCATCAGATCATCAGCTAAAATGTACATGAAGCCACAGTATTGAGAATGAATTGATAAGAGTTCCATTCACACATTTCACATTGGCTTTCACTTTCAATACATCTTTTACAATTGATAATGGTTTCAGATGTAAACACGGATGTCCTCAGACAAAATTTGTATTGATTAATAATCACTCACTTTTTGATAGTCATTAAAGTATGACTAGAACATTTCAAACAGTTAAAGCTGGGACAATCCCTTGTAAAATATACACTGTAGTTGATCCAAACAGATACATGGAGTTCAAGATTTAAGAAAGGGCCCTCATACTCTTTTCAACGTCTGAAACCAGGCGTTTACAGCAGGTTCAGGGTCAAAGTTTGCGAGAGAAGGGCCCTCCAGTGAGATTCTCATCAATCCTTCCAGTGTTTGACCACCCAAACAGGAGCGTGAATCATTTTTGATTCTGTTCTGGGCTGAAGTGGCCCTTTTGCATTGTGCAGCAGAGATGGGAAGGGCTAACAGAATCTCGACCAGGTGAAGAACATCCTTTAGATCTTCTTTGTAGGGTGCCTTCGTCAGTAAAATGGTCCATGAATCTTTATAGCTTTTGTCTTTAAACTGGGTGCTGAGTACGATCTTTAAAGACCCAATAATAATAATAATAATGATAATAATAATATGTGATCTTTCTAACTGCCCTTTCTCGCAGTCGGAGACTGAATTACTGAGGCGCAGATCAACAAGGTCGGGCCGAAGGAGCTGTGCTGCCAACTAGGTGCTCGGCCACTGAACACGACCCATGTATGACCTCGGAGCACAGCACCACAGCCTGATGGAATAGGCCGGGAGTCGATTTTGAGGAGGGAGGAAAACTGGAGTACCCGGAGAAAACCCTCTGAGTTAGATTGAGATTGAATGAAACTCAGCCCATAAACGACCCGAGGCCAGAGTTGAACCTGGGTCACAGAGGTGGGAGGCACGGTTGATGACCATTAAACCACCCTGACTCTCCCACTTGGGTGCTATGGCTGGGATGCAGCAACCCTTACTCTCAAACACTGGCTGAAACCACTTGACAAGGCGTTCAATTGGCTGTTGCCCAAAATCAATGAGGTCACATCGATTTGAACGCCATACATCAGGATTAAGGACCAAAAATTCTTAAAAGCTTGGTTTGAACCACAAGGTGCCAGTGCAGTTTTGTTTATGTCAGATGTTTGCAGTATGACATCCAATCTTTGCTTCAATCCAGATAAACAGAGATCTGTAGCTCTTTTTATCTGGGCCCCTACACCATTTGTGTGAGTGATCTCAACAGGAGTTAGACCGCTGGCATCGTCAGACAGAATGATGCCCTGAAACATGAAAGGACCATTACAAGCCTGAAAGCTACTCATGAAAGTGTGAAGTCTTCCTCCAGGAACAGGTAGCTTAGAAAGACGAATGATGTTTGAGACTGTCTCCTCCAAAAGAAATACAGCACATGGTAGGATGAGCTCATTTCGCTGAAACTGAACACTGACCTTGCTAAGAACGTCAAGCAAGTCAGCAAGGAAATGGCAAAAGCATACAAAAGACACTGTTTTCATGGCCTTGGTGATGAATTTGGCTCTCCCTTTCACATCTGATTTAGTTGATGTTGTTGCAAGGTGTTCCATGTGCGTAAGGACGGCGGCATACTGTGCTGGATCACAGGACACGTTTCCACCTTTCTGGGGCTTAATGAACACTTGTAGAGCTCTATTGACATGTGGAAGCCACCTCGAGCCTTTCACAGGTCTAGGCTTAAGAACATCGAGTCCAAGCTCTCTCCCTAATGCATCTAATTCTCGCCTACTTTTCGGCTATAATGGTATGTTTTCCACACTAGGGTCAAAATATCATACACATTCTGAACAAATTTACATTCTCGTTGCATTTCAAGCATTGAGAGTAGCAGGCAGTGGATATCAATCAGGTGAAAGATTTCTCTTTCCAGAATAGCTGCCACACCTTGTCGTTTTCCCTGATTTACTGATGCACCATCTGCATGAGATCCAATCATGCTTTTCTTCCAGTGCCAGAAACCAAGGTCTTTAAAACAGCCATCAACAACCTGAACTAGAACTGCCAAGGATGGAGTATATGAGATACAAATGTTCTTTGGAAAAGTCTTACATCCAACTGCTATGTTTAATAACTGAAATTAAACTATTACCTTTTTTCCTTTTAAAGGTTTTAGACTCAATTTTATTATGATAAGCTTTGTCTTACAATTTTACCTTATTCCTGACGTAAGTATGGCCCACCTATTGCTTCATTGTTCTACTTCAACTGATGTCATACTTACCATCTGAATGAGCATGCTCCACAGGTGTGTGTCCCACAAGAAGGTTTACTGGTCGACCATTATTTACACATCTTGCATAAACAATTTCATTTTCTGTGCTGGAGGTATCTGTCGCACCATTGATCATAACAGAAATGTACCTTGCCTCATTATGTAGTTTAAAGGCATTTTCCTCCTTTATTAGAGTGGCAACAGTTGAGACCATTTCTGCTCATTTTAATGCCATTTTTCTGCTGAAGCTGAAGTAGACCAGGAAACTCTGCGAATGGCAGCTCTTCCTTGGCAATGAAGTAGGCAGTGTTTATTTTTACTGACAGTTCTTAAAATGCTTGTTCCTCCACCTTCTCAGCAGCTTTCTTGAGACCTTTGAACAGAGGTCCTTGTCTCACTGGACGTTGTTCATTAAT
>NC_090875.1:2623928-2628928 GCF_036669935.1 Montipora foliosa | reverse complement strand
GTCATTAGTTGGCAAATACCTTGCCACTGCCAGTCCAGTCTGCTCCTTCCAGGCCTGTGTCCAAACAAAGCTGAAGGAACTGTTTTACTGTTGGGATGTTGAGGTGCTGTCCAACTCAGTCAATAGTGTGGGAGAAACCACAGATATCAATGACTTTAGGAAAGATTATCTTCACAGTTCTCATAGCAACGGCATTTACTGAAGCACCGTCCCACATCCCAGCAAGAAGGCTGAGCAAGGACAATGTCACTGAGATGGGCATAGGACATTAACCATTGGCGATCCAACGGAGGGACATTGAAGACAGTTTTATCGATCTCGTGTGCTTCTATGCTGAATTCTTCACTGTCTTCTATGGGACAGATCCAGAACTTGAGACGCCTGCCATTGGGTTGCCTCACCATCTCTCCGCCGACAACAGCCAGATCTATGCGCTCACGTTTCCCTTGCAATCCTAGGGCTACAGCGAAATCCTTAGGGATGACTGTCGTAGTTGCTCCACTATCGATGAGAACATTTCCTTCTCTAACTCGACCATTGGCTGCTCTAAAGCAAACTCTTACGACCTATAAGGTGTCGTTCTTGTCCAATACTGAGGCGACGCCACTTGCTGTAGGAGGGTCAGTGTGCAATAATCTATGATGGAACCATTGGCACCCATTATAATCGCCTTTGTTGCTTGACCAGCAGTCTCTTGTCAGGTGACCTCGGCTGAGACAGGAAAAGCACAACCTTGCCTTTGTTGTTACAAGTTCGAACCATTCTTCCACCGTTGAGTCCTTCAGGTAAGACATTCAGGCACTGTGTGACCACCTTCACATATAGGACACTTCCTTGTTTTCCCCTTTGTTCTTCGGGTGGAAAGGATACCCTTTCTTCCTCGGCCACCTCCACTTGATTTGGTTTTTGTATTCCTCGAGTCTCTCTGGATATCGCCAAAGTCTGGGTCGAATTTGGCTTTCACACGTTTCCTCACAAAGTCACCTATGTGTTTTAGAGTGGGAATCTGGCCTTTCTCTCTGATACCTGCGACCATCCCTTTCCATTTGTCAATGAGATGATCTGGCAAATGCATCACAATTCTTCTCAAGCTGTCATTGGCGTTTATGTCTGTATAATAATTGAGACGGTGCATGATGGAGAGACAGTTGATGATGTCCAGTGAGAATGCTTTGAGAGCTTCTTGATTGCTTCTCCCAATCTTCTCTCCCGTTGTCAGTTTGTTGACCACTGCTCAGGCTATGACACTTAGCTGGCCGAATTGCTCCTTTAAAGATTTCAGCGCTGTAGCATACATTATGCCCTTTGATCTCAGGCCAGAGATAGCTCTTTTAGCTTCACCTTTCACGTGCATAATTTTGTAACTGCATCATTTGGGTGTACCTTGTCGTGGATGTCGATGTTCAATTGATGTAAAGCAGGGTACCTGTATTGAAGGAATGTTAGCTTCTAACTTGAAAAGTGCATCGGCTATTGTGACATTTCCTATATCATACTTGGGAAGGAGGGTCTCCTGAAACTCAATAACATCATCGATCCAGGCATCAAATGAGCGGGCATATTCCAGTTCGGTCTTTGGAGCTAGATTAAAGATGGATGCTTGCCGTGACTAGTAAGAGTTTTACTAGTGTGATTTTCAATGACTGTCAAATCCAGTGATGGACTGGTTTGGACCTGGGAGCTCGATGGTGTATTAGTCCCACTTGCTTGAGCGTTTACTGTGTCAGAACTAGCTACATTACTTCTCCAGAACCATTTGCGTTACTTGGGTGACTGGTGTCTTCTCCAGAGCCACTTGTGTTACTTGCACGACTCATGTTTTTTTTTCAGAATCAATCGCGTTACTCGCGTGACCCGTGATTTCTCCAGAACTACTCGCGTTACTTGTGTGACCCGTGGTTTCTTCAGAACCACTTGCCTTACTTGCGTGACCCCTGGCGTTTTGTGCGGATCCGCTTACATTATCTGCTCCTGCTGTGTGGACTTGATTGTCTTCAAACGCAATTAAAGAACCTTCCACATCTTCTTCAATGGAAAATACATCGTTAGCCAAATCATGTTCCCACTGATCCAAGGTGTCGTGCTCGACGAGATCATACAGCTCGCCATTCTGATGTCGCACTATTTCATAATCCTTTCGAAGCTGTTGGATTTCTTTCTTAAGTCGCATCTTGGTATCTTGAACTTGACCCTTATCGATTATTTCACGAATGTGCTTAATACATAAGGTCACTCTTCGGCGGCTTTGAGACCTTTGATTTTTCTTCTTCTTAAGGACATTCTCCAGGTGAGTTTCTTCGCTGGTCTCTCCGCTTTGGTCTGCCATCTCTCAGCATGAATGGAATGTCTGACGGGTATACCAAATCGACGCTCAAATCCTTCAGAAAATTTGGTAAGAACCCCAGCAGACAATGACGGAGCCAAGGAAGTCCTATTAATAGCCTTTAATAGAAGCAATTCTGAAAATTAAGTACAAAATGAACGATTTACAAGACTGCATTCTGATCATATTTGGGGCGTATAGCAAAGACGATTTCTATTATATCATAAAAGCCATGGCTAGAACGAACTTAAAAACGAAAATAATGCAAAAAAAAGACGATCACACCTGAAGGGTAAAACCTCGCTCGGTCTAAAAGACATGAACTTTCTGTAAAACACTGGCTGTACTGTCCGCAAGCTAATAACAGACGTGCTTCTTCGCTGACCACATGTGCAATGCTACTAAGTAACTTGAGAATGACATTGAAGCTAAGCCAGAATCACATGTTCCATTACTTAAATCAGTAAAATATCAACTAGTTATTATATTAAGTTCCAGTCAATGTTTAATCAAATAAAAATGTTTATAACAGAGCCTAAAGAAAGAAGGCTATTGCCAGGATGATATACACCATCTTTTAAACATTATTGTCATAACTAAGCTTACTTACGGGCTCAGTGTCTTATGCTGCTTCTAAACCTGAGCTCACTGCTGTTCAGAAATATCTTTGCTGTTGTTACAAGTAAAAGTATACTTCCTATTTTATAGATATTTCTAAGTTATTAGACAAATCTGACCGTACTATTTTTAATAAAGCTTGTAATGCGGGCCATCCTCATATCATCATATCTGACCTGCTAATCGCCCTTTCTTGCAGACAGAGACTGAATTACTAAGGGCGCAGCTCAACAAGGTCGGACTGAAGGAGCTGTGCTGCCAGCAAGGCGCTCAGCCCCTGAACACGACCCATGTATGACCTCAGAGCACAGCGCCACAACCTGATGGAATAGGCCAGGAGCCGATTTTGAGGAGGGAGGAAAACCGGATTACCCAGAGAAAAACCCTCGAAGTCAGATTGAGATCGACTGAAACACAGCCCACATACGACCCGAGCTAGAGTTGAACCCGGGTCACAGAGGTGGGAGGCATGGTTGACTCCCCTCTTTAAGACTTAAAAGTACAAGCAGTCTTTCACGTAGAATAAATACTGAGTGATTTAAATCATCTTTTGTAAATAGCCTTTTTTTCAAACATAATTTATTTATTAGTTTCATTTTTATTGTATTAGGTTATATATTGTAAATAATTAGTATGTTTTTTTACTGATTAATAAAGACATTATTATTACTATTATTATTATAATTATTATTATTAAATGCAGTATCAAAACGTATAGATGCAAAAAATCTATGGCATGTATAGGGCGCACAGCGTAACCTATACAACCTAAAAGGAAGTTAAACTAGTTACAAAACAATATATCTAAAGAAATGATCCTATAAAATAACTGTCTTCAAAAATATTTTAAAATGTATACAGTATATACAATAAATTAAAAGTAATAATAAAGAGTTAATTGTTCATCATCAAAAAATAAAATGTTCCAACTTATAAAATAGTTGCTTTGAAATAACGAACTATATGCAGCGAGTATGAAATGGTGGGTTTCTGCATCTTCTCTAAAACACACTTTGATCCGGCACCAACAAGCTTCTTCATAGTTTCTTCTACGTCCTTCGACCATCCTCGCAATGCATCAATGATGATGTTACATTGCTGTAGTTTTAATTCTAAAAGTAGTGGTCCGTACTTTATTGCCCTCTCTTCAACTTTCTTTGCATGGTTATCAATCCAGGGGCAGCCCATTTCTACTGCCCAGACTTGCTTTGCCTTGGGGTCCACGAAGCGTACGTCAACTCTATTAGCTCTACCAAATGTGTGTTCTTCATATACCGCCACATCCCAAAAACCCTCTCCTTCATGCGACTCATAGATAGGTTTTGGTTTCACAGGTGAGTACCAAGGAGGAACACTTTCCACCAACTTGAGATCTTTGCACTTCTCGAAGAATAGAATCCTCAGAGCAGCACTGTGTCGCTCCAAATACTTTGATTGAGCAAGTGTAGAACATCCTGACAAAATGTGTGAAAGTGTCTCTGCTTCTTTACCGCACAGCCTACAGCTTAGGTATCCCTGGGTTGTTTTGGTCTTCTGTGTTGTATACACTTTGGTTGGCAAGAGTTGTTCATAGAGTTCGATTATACCTGCAACTGTATGGGTGGGTGCCAATGACCAACCCTTCATCCATGCAAAGCACGCATTTTGACTAAGTTCCTCATCTTTGCAACGCGATGTGAATAACCGCCCATGCCAATTCTCTGCCTTTATCATTTCCTGTATCTTATCTATCATTGCACGCTTCAAGTTTTCTTTGATCTTCGTTTCCTCAACTTCTACCTCTGCTCTTCTAGCTAAGGTAAATGAAGGATTTGGATACCTAAGAGATAAACTTATCTCCAATTCCTCTGCATATTTGTGTGCTTCAGTTAGCAGCGAAGAATGACCTTTCTCCACTCCTCTCTCAAACATCCGAACAGTTCACATCGTAGGGTCTGCATTCTGATAGAGCTTTACAGCAGCTTTGATCTTTGTAAGCTTGTACTCTTGTTCAATGGATCTCAGGCCACGCCCTCCTAGGTGTCTGGGTGGATACATAACAGCTGTCGAGCTCAGTGGA
>NC_090875.1:2606428-2611428 GCF_036669935.1 Montipora foliosa | reverse complement strand
CTGCTAATACTCATTAGTTCCTGCCTGTTATTAGATATTTCAATGGACTGTATTACGCTTTTTTAAATTCCCAATAAAGCCAGCTAATGGCCTCTTTCGGTGACGTAAATGTTTGGCTTTTAGTGGCTCGTAAACGTTATGAGCTAAATGAGTACAGTGAAAGTCTCAAAAGAGCCTTCATTAATATCAAAGAGACAAGGAACAAAATAAATAAATTGTGTTGTTCTTAAGGACTTGCCTTATCAAAAGCCTTTCTCTTCATGAGGTATTTTGTCTGACCATGCAGACTGTCGCCTTCAGTCCATATGGCCACGGCAGCCCAATACACCTCGAAAACTTCACTGGTTGAGACAAAGCTGTCCCTCGCTCCTTTGTGGACACCAAGGCTTACAAACCTTGTTAAAAAAGGGCATTTTGTGCCTCGTCTCTGTTTTAGCATCACTTGCCTAACGTTAGCAAAGCTCGATATCTTATCACGCGACTGAATGCCCTAAGTAAACTCAAAATGTCTACTGCCTCTAAAGAGCATGGGAATTTTCCGCTAATTAATGTAACAAAATTTTCCCACGGTAGAAAAAGGAACATATCACAAAAACAGGCAATTTTTAATTACCGTTTTAAACGTTTTCGTGAGTATTTTTGGAAGAATTCAGTGGTAGTTTTCAGGGAAAAGACTTTAATGCAGGGAAACACAGGGAACTTTGTGCAATTCCCAGATAGGGAAAAAAATGGTGAATTTATGGGTTTTGATTGGTATTTGATTGGTATTTCCCAAACTGGGAAAATGCTACCAAAACCAATCTCGGGTTTAAAAAAACCCATTATATCCCCAAAGATGGGATAAACTTGACCCAGTTTAAACCCATAAATGGGATTATATCAACCCAGTTTTAACCCAGTGATGGGATAAATTTGACTCAAGTTAAACCCAGTAATGGGATTAAATTGACCCAGTTTAAACCCAGCAATGGGATAAATTTGACCCATTTTAAACCCAACAATGGGATTAAATTGACCCAGTTTAAACCCAGTAATGGGTTAAATTTGACCCAATTTAAACCCAGCAATGGGATTTAATTGTCCCAGTTCAAACCCAGTGATGGGATTAAATTGACCCAGTTTAAACACAGTAATGGGATTCGATTGACCCAGTTTAACCCAGTAATGGGATAAACCTGATCCAGTTTAAACACAGTTCTGGGATTAAATTGACCCAGTTTAAACCCAGCAATGGGAAATAATTGAGCCAGTTTATACCCAGTAATTGAATAAAATTAACCCAGTTTAAACTCAGCACTGACCCAGTTTAAATTGCTGTAATAGGATTATATAGAATTACAGAAACTTTTCTATGTTAACAGCAACAATTTATTATTGGTTATCACTGGAATAATCAAGATAAATACATATGACAATATAATTATTATAGCTTTGCTCTACAATCAAAATAAATCTGATGCGAAATCTAAAGGAGAGACTTCATGTGCAAATATACGAAACATACTATCTTACTATGAACCACAAACATCAGTATCAAAATTTAAACCACAATATGCCAAGATATAGTAACATGCACGTAAATACCACTGAATGATGGCCAATTTGATCATATCAGAGTAAGATTGTACAGCAGATAGCACATGCATTACTGCGTAAACTGTTTGCATCTGTCTAAAAGACACGGACTTATTGCACTGTATTTTGTTTCACAGGTGAAATAAAATCATGCTCACACAACAACTTGCATTTACAATAACAGAGAACAGCTTTACAATTGTATAGATATAATGAACAGATATTTTAATATTTGTTTAGAAATAAAGTAACTTATCAAAACAATGCTCTTTGTATTCTTGCTATTTTCTCTCACATGAAATACCCTAAAGAGCAATTTCTTTGTGTACTGTGATTTGATGTCTTCAATTTTCAGTAAAATCATGCTTGCACAGTATAACTCTCACATTCAACAATAAAGATGTATCTAGATAGTCGATGGATATTTGAATACGAACTAAGTAACTCAACCAAACAATTCTCTTCGTGGCACAACATAATTCTCAAGACTTGCATTTTTTCTAACACGAAATACCCTAGAGAGCAATTTCTTTGTGCACTGTGATGTCATCCATTCTCAGGTTTGTAATGTTTGTCTCTGGCCCATCCTTGATGGAACAGTATTTCTGGTTTACAAGTTTCTTAGCTAATACCTCCATCAGCTGGGTCATTGTTAATGATGTAAGTCTGTCTTGCTTTACAATAAACTTCTTTTTGAGGACTTTCACAACATCCTCCCTGTTAACTTGTGCTTTGCCAAAAACTGCTTTGAAGATCACCTGACAAGCCTTTAGATTATATGTACATAGAGCAGGAAGTCTCAGCCCTGAAGAAACCTCTTTTCGCATCTGGGAGCTACACACGTTATCATCACCTGAGGATTCCTTATCACTTTCAGTAGTGTCTAGTGAAAGTGTTGATTGTGTATCATCAAAATCATCTCTGTCATTATCTTTATTTTCATCCACCTGCAGAAACAACAAACAACATTAACGTTTGAGTCACCTGTACCCTTATTCTCCACACCCATAGCATCAAGGGAAAATAAAGCATACTCAGCTTAGCATAACAGGTGTAACGGGTAAATACCTTAATGACAAGACTACTCAAGCCAAGCCTGTGACTTCCACATGCAAGTTTACATGTGTCAGATGCATACATGTTAAGGTAAAATCTGCGTTATGCCAAGTCTCATAGCACTTAAGCTTATCCAGGTCTCTGTAGTATTTAGCAACTAAGAGTATCTCTTCTCCACGCTGGATGGGGCATTGCAGGGTTGCCCCTAGCAGTGAATTGTTTTCACTCATGTAAGCACCAAGGTGAAGGAAGAGACTGGGAGTTGAGTGTCTTGCCTAAGAAAACAACACATTGACCCAGGCTGGTTGATTCAGAGACCATTGCACTACCCATTAGCCACTGCTTTTTCCATATCAGGTTAGTTAAACCACCTAGTAAAAAAGCACCTTAAAGTTGGTGGAAAAAAATTTCCACCCATAGGCAAATTAATGTAGGTGGAGGCAAAATGATGATTTCTATCAAATTTAATTTGGCATTAGTGTTACCTTTGGCTTGGTCTTTATCTTTGTGGGCTGGCCCTCTGATTCACAGCTGGCAGACTAAAAAGAATTTCATCATTAAAATTAATCACTGCCATAATATAACTATTGAAAATTGAACAAAAATTGTCACAGATAAGTTTAGATGGTAGTTTCCCAATAACCAAATTAGTGCAACCAATCATTGGTTACTCTATTTTTCCAAGGAAAGTAAGTACACAAGTTCGTCGATGACCTTAGTGCCTCCAGTCCTCTTTTTGTAAACAAGGTTACAGATATGTGATTAGAATTTCGCAACAAAAATTTAATGAGCACATACCTTTCGATGAATCTTTTTCTTTTTAGGCTGGTCATTTAGATCTACTTCATTGTCTTCAGAACTAGCAGACTAAAGAGTTTCAAATAAAAAAAATGTATATTCATATTAAACATTAAGGCAATTGTTCTTAGCAGAGCTCTGAAGTTGCAATCTTATACAAGAAATCACAAAATTAGTCACAACAAACAATTTAGTCTGTCTATAAAATGTCTGACACTCCCACATACATACCAATCATTCAACAGTGCAGTGTAGTGAAATATCAATAATAATAAGGGTAATTTATGTACCTTAAGGCGTTTCAACTTGAGATAACGTCTCTGCTCATTACAGAAATCTTGGATGTGCTTTGCTATTCCCTCCTCATTGAATCCAACCTCTGGGATACTGCAAAGTGGTGCTATTTTTGCTGAGAACTCATTTAGTTCTGCCTTCATTTGTGGAGAGTTGAACTTGGGAAATTCTGGCCCCCACTTTTCAGTTGCCAGAACCCCAACCTTCTTTCTTCTGCAAGAAATTTTTATATCAAGATTGAATCAACAATAGCCTCCATTTGGCGCAAAAATATGCTCAGATATTTGTTCGCAGACAATATCTGTTCCGAGAAGGGAACAGTTTTCCGAGAGCTTGAGCATCGAGGAACAGATAATGTCCAAGGACAAATATCCGAGCATATTTTTGCCTCAAATGGAGGCTATTGTGTTTATTATCTTTCAAATCTTTTACGCAACGCATGCAATTTTTTTAAACTGGGGAATATTCTCGGATATTCCCGGGGAGTATTCAGTCACGTGACAAGTTTAGACCAATTGCGCACGAGCAAAAATATTTGATGGATTATAACTGTTTTTACATATCACTGTTTATGTAGGTAGAGTGAAACAGAAGGATTTGTTAGATTTCTTTCTAAATTACAGCACTCACACAAGCAAGATACTGGGGAGGTAAAGTAAAGTTTCATTGGGATTGTACTTACTGAGGGGTTACTAATGATGAGTGCCAAATAACTGTGCTTTGAAGAGGGGAAGGGAATATGCGCCTGTGCGAAACTAACTAGGAATGTTTGTTGAAAAGGTTATATATGATACCAGTTCAAGTTCAGGCCAACGATAAACTCAAGAGAAACATGTCTTACTTTGATAAATACAGTCGTCTCGTTTCTGGTGTAAAGCTGGCAATGGCTGCCATTGTTGGTTTGACCGGCGGAGACAATGGTCTTGACTGTACGGACTCCAAACGTTCTCCAAATTCTTTTCTAAATTTCACCGCTTTACCATACGTCAGACCCAATCTAGTAAATATCGGCGCATCTGGTTCTCTCTGAGCTAAGTCTTTAATTGAGAAATCGTCGATTATTTCCTCCTCTAAGTAGCAAAAGTTAAAGTTTAGGATGTTTCAATTAATGTCAGTTCAAGTACTAAAAGCTTCGCAAACGTAAAGCTTACATCAAAAGTCCGAGTGCACGCTACGTGGAACACTTACTTTCAAAAGCTGTTTTGATTTCTTCGCCAAATGTGGTTTCTAACTTCTGTAGTAAGGTCAATGAGGACTCTTCCTTGTTGGAGACCTCA
>NC_090875.1:2593928-2601428 GCF_036669935.1 Montipora foliosa | reverse complement strand
CCATGTTATTTACATTGTTGGGAATTAGATGGGGAAATGTTTCCATGTTGTTCACAACTTCAGGATTTACTTCGGGAAGTGTTCCCATATTATTCACAACTTTGGGAATTACTTTGGGAAGTATTCCCAAGTTATTCACAAATTTGGGACTTACTTGGGGAAATGTTCCCAAGTTATTCACAAATTTAGGAATTCCTTGGGGAAATGTTCCCATGTTATTCACAACGTTGGGAATTACTTGGGAAAATGTTCCCTTGTTATTCACAACCTTGGGAATTACATGGAAAATATTCCCAAGTTATTCACAAACTTGGGAACAACTTGGGTAAATGTTCCCATGTTATTCACAATTTTGGGGATTACATGGGGAAATGTTCCCATGTTATTCACACATTTGGGAATTCCTTGGGGAAATGTTCCCAAGTTATTCACAAATTTGGGAATAGCTTGGGGATATGTTCCCATGTTATTCACAACATTGGGGATTACATGGAAAAATGTTCCCATATTATTCACAACTTTGGGAAATACTTGGAGAAATGTTCCCAAGTTATTCACAAACTTGGGAATTACTTGGGAAAATGTACCCATGTTATTCACAAAATTGGGAATTACATGGAAAATATTCCGATGTTATTCACAAGTTTGGGGATTACTTGGGGATAAATTCCCATATTATTCACAATGCTGGGAATAAATTGTTGTACAGTCACAACATTTTCCCAAGGTTGGGATACCAAACACAGTAAAACTTGTTTTCCAAGAAAATCCCAGTTGGCGGATCCTAAGGGTCGACAACTTCCCAAAAGTATCCCAAAAAAGGAATTTCATGTCCCAAATATTTCCCAATAATGGGGAAATTTCCCATTTAATTCCCAAATGGGAATCTTAAAAAGTTCCCTGTGAAAGTCGCCAAGTTCGACAAGTGAAGAAAATGAGGGCGGTGAACTACAGTAAAGGCATATTAATAGGTTTTTTTTTCCGCTTGTTATCACTTTGAATGTAGGTTTCTTTAGGTCTACGTATACTGTGTGAATGAAGTTAACCTATTGTCAAACATTAACTTTATTGTTACTTTCTTTGTGTTCTCGGGGATTTGAACGCACCGTTTTCGATAACTTTACAGCCCATGTTTAACGGGTCAACTAACTGCTCGGGAAACTAACGGCGGGTCTAATTTGCAGGTCACAGGTCGCAGGTCGCGGGTTGCAGGTCATTGTTTCACCAGTACAGAAAGTATCCTAAACATTCTTCAAAGCTAACCTTAGGCCTAATTAGGCCTAAAGTTTTTAGGCTCAACGTGAGCTTTTATGAATGTTTAGGATACTATCTGTATTGGTGAAGCAATAACCTGCAACCCGCGACCTGCGAGCTGCAAATTAGACCTGCCGGGAAACTAAGAACCGAGAGAAACCGAGAATTTAGACCTAAAAAAAAATAACATTTTGTTTCAATTTCAGTCGGTATCAAGATATCTCATCTAAAGGATGTTGTAAATAAACATCGAAGACAATTTTCTAAAATGCTAGACATATTAAATACCGTACCGGTAGACGGACAATCAGCAAAAACGGTTAATCACAGTTCATTTAATGTAAATGATTTTTTGAAGGTTCCGTCGTACTTTTGCACGGTGATTGTTCTTAAAGATCAAATCTACTCGGCTAAACGAGTTTCTAGGATTAAAAAAAAAACAGTTTCAAATTGGCGTGACATGCTTTCTTCGGGTGTTTGACTATTCTACATTCAATTCTATCTATTTTTTTTTCTTTAATTACTACTACTGCGGTTTCGTCTGATCACACAGACCCTTGGGATTGTAACAAGAATAGCGAAAGGGATTAGTTTTATTCTAAATGCTTACCGTACAAATCATCTTGAAATCGAACGGGGTGTGAACAAAAAAATTCACCCACAAAGGAACACGCATGGTATAACAGAACTTTGCTTTGAAATATATCCAATGTTTAATTTTGGGCCGGGCTCACAATTTGACCGATTAAACACATGTCCCTGACGTTTTTTTCTGAGAGCTCCCGTGTGTATTACCGAGTTCCACTGTATTCACTTGAAAACAGCCGTCCCGAGCCTGATGATAGGTTTCTACAATCGATGCTATTTAAATAATACATCACGAAAACAGAAGGCATATTTCAAACCAGTTGTTTAATTTTTATCACACTGTCCATCTTCGTTACTTTACAATATCAATGCTGATCTGTTCCACTGAGTTCTCAGAGTTCAAAAGAAAAAGCCATTGAAACTATTCAGTTTTTCGTCGAGAGGATAACCATGTCATATTTCATACAAGCAAATCTTCTTTCACTTTCAAGGCAGTGAGCGTTGTGTTCGTTTTGTAATCGCTCTAATTCATTGACATTACTGAAGTTACCATTTTTAACCTCTAAACATATAATGTGCAATTTGATCTGAATTTCATCACAGCACTGACAAGTATCTATCCTGGCCTTTCTAAAGCTGAGTAAGTCTCCTAAGTCCTCGTTAAATATGTTTCTAAAGGTGGAAAAACTAATTACAGGTTCCTTATTTTTTAGCTTTGAACAGTTTGTTTTTAGATTTGGGTTTACTTTAACAAATTCTCTCCACATCTTGCGCATAAACGTTCGACAGTCAACGTATCGTTTTCGAGTTCTTGATCTTCTGTAGTGAGATTCAGTCGCCCTTTTGGAACAAATGAAGTCAGTTACAGCCCTCCTCGCTTCTGGCAAATGTCTCATTGCGTTATTTCCGTGTCTTCCTCTCATGTCTTGTTGGATAGAGACACCATCCACCTCTAATTTCTTAAGAAGAACTTGGAGTTTTCGACGGGAAAATCCGTAACATATTTGAAAAGCCCCTCTGCAAACTGTTCCTAGCGTTGGTACCTTGGAAGTAATCGTTCTGCGCCCAGTAGGACAAACTCTGACTTCCATTAGTCCTAAAAGAACATAATTTTGTTCGTTGTAACTTTTTTGATAAAAAGCTGCTCTCAAATCCTGTATCATTCATCGACATTCATGAGCTGGCCGTCGCATCAAGCAACCCTTATCACACGAACATAACAAAGACATTGCCTCTGTGTCTTTATAGGGTCTGTTTTTTCTGGCATTGATCTTTTTCCGTTTGCGGCTGTAAATCTTCTTCAATTTAAGATCCCTTTTCTTCCGCCCTCTTTCCACTGAACTTGCGAGAGGAACTCCGTCTCGGAAATATCTCCAAGGGGTCTCTGCATTGAAGCGATAAACTAGCTTATTTAAGTCGCAAACTGGCTGATCGCATGAACTACAAATCGACGCCTGTGGTGTGTCTGACAAAGTAGAAGCCCAGGCCATTTCCCCTATTTGACTTGCAAGAAAACGATTTATGAACGTGAGCAATGAGTTCTCCATTTATAGCCACCAAAACAAAATCGTATTACTGCTAGAAAATACCACAAACCACAAGAAGGGGAGTTTAAAAACAGCAACGCTTTAATTACTTTATCTTCAATTGGAGAATTCAACACAAAATAAAATACCGTAACATGTAATGAAAGAAAAGAAAGGAAAGTTGTTTGCGAAGCAAAGCCTCACAAAAGAACATGGAATATTAAAATATAGCTGTAAATGAGTAGCCGATCCAATACTCTCGTAATACTAAAAATATCAAAATGCAAAATATCGAGACGTTTTCAGAATTGTACATTTTTTTGTGGTCTTTTTTGAAATACAGCATTGCGTAAAAATTGTCTATCATTTTAAAACAGTGATTAGTGTGTGATCAGGCGGTGTTCGTACTGGGATTGCTTTGCGTCATGGGAAAAATTCAAAATCGCTTCATTTGTATGCAAGACGCGGTCGAGTGAACATCTCCTGTGCGTTAAGCGAAGTGGACGTGAATGCGTAATGGGGATTAAAAATCTGTGGCAGTTTCTAAAAAAGTACGGCAAGCAAGTTCAGTTCCGTGACTTTTTTGGTAAAACAGCAGCTATCGATGCCTCCTGTTGGCTGCATAAGGCTTTATATGTGTCTATGTCTCAGAATAGGAATCGAGAAAGGTGAGATTTCACTGACGATTCATGACTTTTCTGGCCTTTATGTTTCCATCATAGGGCTTGTTAGTTCTCATTGTCCACTTAGGAATTGTTGTTTTCGATGGCTTACCTTTGCCGGCTAAGGCAAGTGAAGATGAAAGAAGGCAAAGGTGAGAAAAACATTCGATATAAATTTGTAGTAATTCCTTACAGCTTTTGACAAGCTAACCGTAACTATACTAAGCTAGAAATTTACCTCACTTCTCTCGTAAACAGAGACAGAGAGAATCTGCAAAGTAAAGCAGAGGACCGAAACATTTCGGTGGAAGATGCTACGAAACTGCGCAGCCAAGCTGTTGCAATCACCTTCAAAGACATTACCTCGTGTATTAGTGTGAGTGTTGGGTCAGACATTCTGAGTGTTGCTACCACAAGTTTAATTTCATATAATACATAACCCTTAAAACTTAAATTTTGTGATGAAACTGGATAAAAGTGTTGCATCTATTTATGCATTCTTAGCTTAAAAAAATCCAAATTTTATCTCGTTTACCTCCCCCTTTTCAGATTTGTTTATCAGAAGACGTTAAGTATATCGTTGCACCATACGAATCCGACGCACAGATAGCTTCGCTGATATTCAACGGCTTTGCAGATTTTGCCATTACAGAAGATTCGGACCTTTTAGCCTACGGGTGCAAGAAGGTTTGTAACTTGTGGCTTAACTTCGTTCCTCTGTATTTGTTCTTTTGGTACTTCTTCTTTGTTACTTTGTTTTCAGAGAGATTTTTCTTGTAGGTGGGGGAGAGTTCATGGGTACATCCCATTCAAAATACCCTGAATAAATTTATCAATAATTATTTTACAAAGGGGGTCAAATTTCTTAAATTATATACCACTTAATTTTCCTTACCAAGTGCCAAGGGAGGGTGATGGTAAGTGAATTATGAATCATATTGGGATGGCCTAAAAATAAATAGCTAACATTCGAGTATTCTATTTGATTTTAGTTGATTTGTAAGGCTTCACTGAGTGGTGAGGGGGAATGCTTCACACTGTCAGAAGTCCTGGAAGGTTTAAAGTTGAACTTCAGGCAGTTTCAACAAATGTGCATTGCAGCAGGGTGTGACTATCTGAAGAATATATTTGGAATTGGAATTTCCCGGGCATATGGTTTGGTTTCTTCAGGAAGTAATCTGCTGGACTTACTTGCAGAAAGGGGAGCAACAGATGAATACCAAGAAGGGTTTTATAAGGCAGACGCAGTATTCCAGCACCAAACAGTGTTTGACATAAGCTGCTGTACAACTGTACCACTGAAAGTGTGGGAGACTGACCCACCCATAGGTATACAGTTTTTATGTGGAAAGTATCCTTTTTTTGTTATATCCTTAAACTGAAACAACAGAATATTTGAGTGCTGTTTTTGTTATATTAATAGAGTGTGCACAGCTGCGGTGTATAAATATTGCACCAGAGGGTATTAAAAGGCAAATAGTCGATTGGTTCAATGCAATTGATTGAACAACTTATCTCTTGCAATTGGCCACTAGTAACAGTGCTTGTCAATGATACAGAGTTTTCCTTTCATCGGTCAAATCATTATCAAGTCATCTAACAGTGGAAACATGAAGTGAAGGCTATATAAAGTTAAAATGGTTGGAGTTTATTAAACCTTGACTCTCTAGTAATCTGGATGATTGCTATGCCAATGATCTGGCTGCTGGCAATGTGGATACGAAAAGTGGGAAGAAAATCAACAGCTTTCCTAATTTCTTCAAAGTATGTGGATTTTTCTTTACGAGCTCTCAGAAAAAAAAAAATTTGAAAATTATTGACCTGCCTATAATATTAATTAATTAATATTATAAATAATTAATTAATATTATAAATTAATTAATTAATGACCTGCCTGGCAGATAATATAAGGTACAAGTGTTATGTCAAAGAACAGGGAGAATAGCCCCTTGCAAGAGCTCCTTGAGAATAACCTGTGGCAAAAAGAGCTGCAGACCTGGGCAACGGGAGATGCATGTTCATTTATGGGACTGTTGGCAGCATAATTATGCTAACATTTTCACTCTTATGCAAGTTTTGTAAGCAGAAGAAAAACTTAGCATGCAAATGTGCCCCCAAACGATCCCACACTGGCGTGAGGATGGATGCACATTCAGAAACGCCACTCTTTTTGCGAGTGGGCTATATAGTACCAATACAAACTACACATTAAATTGTGGTACATTTATTTTTATGCTTGATATGTACCATGTGCATTTTAGACATTTACAACCACTGAAGATGATGAAGGTGTACATGGCCAGGAAAGAGGCTCTGCAGAGTCCGCTTCAGAATTTCCTGGTATGTTTCATTCATAGTCTTTAGCAAATTTCTGATATTGTAAATGGGACAACCATGTGAACACTATACTTCACTGGAAACATGTGGCCCTTTCAGGCATGTTAGTTACTCATTCCTAAAAGTAGTAAAGGCTACAATCTATTGTCATCAGTGACAGAAAAGACCTAATGAAACAAGCTTTTTTTCAACAAATAAAAGTTTTTTTCTTCTAATTATTCCATACTCTTTAAATGGATCCTGGTTGTAGAACATATTTATCCCAGTCAATTACACTTTATTAATGGGAATGTTCTTATATTTGTTTGAGTGCAAGTATGTTCTTATTTCATACAGTACATGTTATGGAATTTTTGGTCCAATCTTGGCCTCAGTGTTCTCATAAAGAAAAGGAGTGTATTCCTAATGACCAATTAATCTCCTTTTAGGTGATGGAAACTGGTGTCAAGCGATGACATGTGAAATCATCCAAATTGATCGTTTTTTTTCATTTTCCTGGAGAATTCCTTGTTTTCCAGTGATGGAAATAGAATTTGTCAAGGTTTGCTTTAAAAAAGGCTCAGATATCCTCGATGGTGTTGTTCAAAAAGGTGCAGCTGGTGGTATTCAGCGAGGGGCATACAAGTGCAACTCTCACTGTCAGATACAAGTGGGAGGCAAACCTTATACTGTCTTTTGGACCCTCATCCCTGTGCAGAAGGAGGACCATGCAGCACCTCCAGTTTCCGAAACAACTGTCTCTGACAGCGACACCTCAGACGATAACATTGACTCTGTTGAGCCAAATGACATTGTGACAACTCACTGCTTGCCTTTTAAAGTTATGGGAACATGTTATTCCAAAGCAAGGCAAGACAGTTTACAGGAAGCGTTTGAATACCTTAATGAACATAACAGACCTGTTTACGCTAAACTTCAAGCAGAACCGGAGAATACACATGACAAATCTGCCATTGCTGTATATTTAATATCATCATCAGATTATGAAAAAGTAGGCTACATAGCCAGTGAACTAACTCGATACTTACATCCATTGCTCAAGGATCCATCACTTCTGGTATCCGTTAAAAAAATTCGTTTCTGTACGACTTTCCTTATAATTGGTTTCTATTTAACGATAGATATTACCAGGA
>NC_090875.1:2583928-2591428 GCF_036669935.1 Montipora foliosa | reverse complement strand
GAGAAACAATATTGCAGGTAAAATGTAAATGTACACTTACAGGACACAACTGGCTGTGCCCTCCTCGCTATCCACAGACTGTCAGGTGACCACACATAATGACTACAGGCCTCTTACACGAAGAGCCTTGGTTCTAGCTGAAATCCGTACAACAGAGACTGGTATTGCAAAGACTACAAAACCTGCCCTGTTAAAGCAGCCATTATTGTTACCTTCAATCCATGGGTGTGGATCATGTTGGAAAGGAAACAGCTTCCTTCTTAAAATCAACAAAGCATCTTTGAAAGGGACTGGTTCATCTCTTGCACTGGTCATGAATGAATGTATCCACACAACATCATCTAGAGGAACTGCCGGGTGACGGTTTAATGGATTTCCTATTGGACAACAAAGCAAGTTCAACTCTTAATGAGATTATGAGGCTGCAAAGTTTTCAAATGACCTAAAACTAGATGAAATGCAGATGAGTTGACTATTGACACTTCCAGAAATCTAACTGATGAAAGGTAACACTTGTTATCGTGACTTCTACACAGAAAGATGAACCTACCATGTCCATCCAAGGTCAAGTAAGAAGCAATTGTATTGCCACTCTTAGAGCGCACTTCGTTCCTTGCATTCTTGATCAACTCAATCACAGATATTGGCCGTGTATTGCCCACTGTTCGCAATGAATTGAATTCTCCATCTGTTGTGAAACCTAATAAAAAATACAACAAACAAGAACACACGGTAATGAGTTACATACATGTAGAAGCAACTTCCTCAGTTCCATGGAGTTCAATAACAAACAATAAACGACTGGTGCATAATCACATGAGTTTAGTAGGCTTTGTACATTATTTTACGTTATGAACTTTTATGTATGGGATTATCAGGAAAGTTAAATAATATAGCACTGAAATGCACAAAAACATGCACTGAAATAAGGTGTAATTATAAAAAAGGCAATCTTAATAGTCAAGAGCATAACATTTTATTGGCCAGTGAGCTATCTTAAAAGAAATTGCCTATAGAGAGCCATTGGAGCACCTGGATCTTTAAATATGACAGACAATTAACTTGTAAGGGTTCACTAAGCACATACCAACAACTGTCATTCCCACATTCCTCATAGCTTCCTCCAACTGAAGTTCCAGCTCCCTCAGTTTTGAGTCGGTGAGGGATCGGTACGGCATGAAGCGAACTGGAATGGCATATGGCTTTCTGTTCCGCAATTCATCGGCAATCATGAACACCAAGATATGACTTGCTGCAGTGTGCTTCTTTGTGTAAAGATCTTTCAGGTAAACCAACAAGCCTGATTTCAGGGAAATTAAATTAGCACTTGCACCGTCAGACTCCCCTTGCTCATAATCTCCGAGTTCAACCTGGAAACTCCTCACTTTTTTCATCAGTTCCTCAAAACCTACAACAGCCCAAGCCAATTCCATCAAGGTGTGCTCAGCTGATCTCCCCCCTTGAAGTGCCCTGTTGTATACTCCATTTGCAACATCAGCACCAGTACTAAGAAATTCCAGATCTTTCTGTAATTCAGCTAGCAAAGTTGCCACATCAGTCAACATCACTCTTGACCTTCCCGGTGTACCAATACCCCTTACGAAAGTACATCTTGCTTTATATTCATCATGCAAGGCTTGTAGAGAACCATCCCCAAGATCGTCATCACCAGACCAAACACCCCGCATACTCTCCCGCAAACCTTTCCTCACATCACAGCCATCGGCTTTTATCCACCATCGCCCTAACGGGATGCTTTTCTTTGCTTGCTGGAGTGCTTCCTTCTGCAGATTGAAAAATTTTGATTAGATTAGAATATTTACTTGCTTGAAAACCAGATAACCGAAGAGAGTGAAACAGTCAGCTTTCAAACCACCAATACATTGTAAAAGAAACAATGTTATGAAATAGTCTATCCTTTTCAGTGCCTGTATTCTGATTATGCCTGTAGTAAAAAGCATAATTAATTAAGCATTGTCTACCAAACATGTCAAAATGATTCTTTTTAAAACACATACTTGAATATCGACTGTTTTTGAAAATCCAGATGATGTAATACGCCTTTGGATCTGACGTGGCCCCAAGCTTCCAATGTTGACCTTACTCTAGAAAGAGAGAATCCCATTGTGCATCAGGGGAATATGTTAACTATTGACTCTGAGCAAATGCAGTGACTTGTTATTAGGCTACCCAGAATTAGACTGGCTACATGGATAGTATTGCTGGTAGCAAGTTATACAGTGTAACAGACATCAGCACGTACTAAGAAATAGTCAAAATCACAAACAATACCTACAAGATCTCTTTAAATGACTGTCTTTGTTAACTAGTTTGGTGACAGGGTTGTGTTACAGCAAAACAATAATTCTTTAAGGGCATGCATGTGCTTGTGATAGCCCTGTTATTACTCCTAGACAATAACATCGACCTTACAGCGGTTTTCATTTAAGTGTTATAAAACCAAAACCAAAGTAATCTCTCTAGCCATGCACAAAGGACACAGACAAGCCAGTGAACCAATCAAAACTCAAAGTAATTACCTGTAGTTGATGGGAAGCGAGGGAAAATGTGCCTGAACGAGTCACTGTTGCTTTTGCTTTTGTTTTTTTTACTCCTGATTGGCTGACGAAGTGGCATGAGATTTTTAAACCAATCCTGTAGAATAGTAAATGCAAACCCAATTACTTTTCGACACTCAAATGAAAACCACTCTATCAGCTAATGTTATTGTTCAATCTTCGAAGTTAAAACCCTTAAATTTTTTCAGAATGGAAAATGTTAGACTACTCTTACGGGGGTTATGGCATTTTATACACAGCAAACCATTCATGATAAAACCTAAATACACATCATACATGTACATTGTATGTATAATGCTTTGTGCCATTATTAAGTCCTTGTGGAGTGGGAGAAGGGGTGGTGAGGTGGGGGGGGGGGGGGAAGTGCGTTAGTCCTGCCATTACATTTTATAGGAGGGAGCACTACTTCAGGCAGGTTAAAATTTAGAAGAAACAGAATTATATGTTTCAAACCAACCTTTAATGGATCGAACAACCCTGGATTTCTTTTTGAGTAATGAGCAGTGGGTCTGATGTCATGAACCTTCTCCATTTCTTGTGCATTCGATCCCATTTCCATGTCATACTGTTGACGTCTACTGACATGTGTCCATAAATGTGAAACACGTGCTTCTTCACCTAAAGAAGACACAGAGTTCTCCAGTACGGGACTTGCAGGGTTGTTATCATTTAAAGTATCAATTGCCCATTCCAAATCATTTAAACAGAGTGAAGACTCTTACAGGGCATTTTGGATGATATAAATCTGTTCAACCAAATCGGCTCCCACTGATTCTTCTCCCACTGATTCTTCCCCTGTTGAAGATCCTTCCATCGACTCCGCTTCACTGGAACAAGAAGTACCCAGCAAGGACTCCTCGATCTCATCAGTTTCCTGCACTTCATACTGCCAGGCCGGTCCCCTATGGAGGCACAGCCACTTATGACCAAAATGAGAGAACATTGTTGCCAGCCATGACGCATAATGTTCCTCAATGCCCAGGTTTTGTGTACTTCCCCTTGCAAAGAAGCGGATGTTGTAATCTAACAAGCCATATGGCATTTGGTTGATGGGCAGTCGGGGATGTGGACCCTCAAAGCACTTACTTAAATAAAAAATCAAGTTCTGTTTACTGTTCATAAACAATGTCTTCATTCCACTTAAGCTGGAGGAAAGAAAGTCATTATTCACAAACTTATAAAAGTCCAGTCCCTCACTATCCACAATGGTGATCTTGAGGAGATGATCAAGGAGTTGTGTGCGTAACCTGTGGGACATACAATTTTTAAAATTCCAGATAAATTCCTGCACCAAATCTCCCACACTGGATGCCAATGGCTGTGTACGTTTGGTTGGGGAGCAGTTGAAGATGGGAGACAGAGTGTTATCAGGGATGGCTGTGGCAGGTCGTTGTGGACTGTTATTCTGATGGACTGCACCAAAGTCAGATGGAATGTCATTGTTGATGTAGTCAATCTGTAACGTTTCTTCAGCCTCAGACAAGGTGGCAAACTGGTGTGACAAATGCTTTGTTACCCTTGTTCGACAAGATGGACCTTAAAGGCAGACAACAGCAAGAACTTCAGAGGCATTTGGTTTTTCAAAAAATGAAGATGACAGTACAGCTTAAAGCCAAGCTCCAGAAGCTTTGCCTAGGTCAGAAAGCAGGCACTATTCTGTACCTTTAAAATTCGCAGACAATTCACCGACTCGTTGCCAATAAAAGCACACATTTTGAATTTTACCAACCTGTCCTTGAAGAACTACAGGCCTTGTTGACTGCACTAGCACAAGAATCCCAAAACTCAGCATCCCTCTGCATTGGCCATTTATCGCTGACGGCATTATCCCAAAACAAGCAAATGAACTGAACCAAGGCACTCGTTTCTGCATCATTCCACTCTCGTTTCCCCGATGACTTTTTCGGTTCATTTCCTTCATGGAATAAACTTTTTCTCGACGTTCCTTCCGTCGATGAACGTTTACTTGCAGGCTTGCCTGGCGTGTTGCCACCTACAACAATAGGCCTTTTAGAGGCCATATTTGCTTATAAATCCACTAAGCAAAAACGGCTATATCTGGCGAAGCTTTTGAGAGCGTTTGAGAGCGTTTATCTCTAGCTGTAGAAGAAAGATAAAAGAAGCCATTTAGACCATTTTTAATGTTTAAACTATCAGAAATAGCGACTTCTAGGGCCTACAAAAATGGTCTCATATTACACCGTAAATTAGCCTGGCTACGCTGCCGTGTAAAAAAACAATCAATGTTTATCGATTTTAGCCAAAACCCATTGCATACCAAAGAACGAGTGTTTACCTAGTTATTTTAATAAGAAAATATACAATGAACGGGCTAAATGGCAAAGGAAATGGATGCAATAACTCACCACAATACAGCTCTCCCGCCGCCATCTTGGAAAATACCGATACCAAAATGCAACGCGATCTCATTGCGCACACCGCCTGGTGTGTGATCTGTTTCATTGGTGATGTCAGCCTGAAACTACTGAAACTGTTCTTAAATTGATCTTGTTTTTAAGAGACACTGATAGAAACATTATTAGGGAATTGCATGGTACAGAATTCTCAAATTAGAAAGCTTGTACAGTTAGCATCAGATGCTGCGTGATGGGCATAACGCCAAACAAATAAAAATGTCAACACATGACAATTGCAAGGAGCGGGAAATTTTTCATTGGATTTGTTCGTTCGCGAAGAACGGTTCTCACGGTTTGTGAGAAAATTAGCACTGGGCGAGGTAAATAAACTCCGGTTTTGGTGAGAACTTTTCATACACAGAATTTATCTTTGCTTGAATGTTTAGGTTTGGAGCGAAATCGCCGATTACAGCTAAGCCTTTACCGCCAGGAAAGCTTGATCCCACGTTGCTGACGTTTATGTGATGGTGAAAGCAGGTAAGCTTACGTCCATATGTCTAGCTACAGATAAATTGATAAACTGTTGTTCTCAAAGTGGCTACCCGTTTATGGTGTACGGGTTTGAAGTGTCTTTCGTTGTCCAGAGCGCAAGTTTCACGATTTGAGGCCATCAGCTGTTGAAATATTAATGCCGAACTATTAATTAAACTCTTGAGCGCTACAGTACCACAATGACTATCTAAAAGTGTGAAGCGATAGTTTTTGCTTAACATTTTGCTTATTTTTCTAGGTTGTATTGCATTGCACTGTAAACTATTGTAGGTTATAAGGTTAAAATTGTTATTTTCAAATTTTTGACTGGTCAGAAACAAGAGTTGGCCGAGTCAAAATTTGTTTGGCCGGTCAAGATGACCGGCAACTTTCCGGAAAGTGTTTTGAGCCCTGACCGAGAAAAGGACTTTAGGAACCTGCTGTGCAACTCGCGACAACCAAAGCACACTGTTATTCAGTTGTATAGATTTTAATCTGAATGCAGCTTAATGTCAGAATTAAGTTTCTGCACAAAGGAACAGAAAATATCACTTGTCGGGTCAAAAATTTAACCTTTTATCACTCGCATGTCAACAGTTGACACCCTCAGTAAGCTTTGTTATAGATTACTGATCTTTTTGAATGACTATTTCATCTCAGTCAGCTACTGTCCTTCTAACGATTTAGCAATCCCTCGGCCGTTTAAAAAGGTGCAAAAATATAATAACGAAATGCGAAGGAAATCAGGCATAAATCACGCGCAAAGTAGTAAATAAGCCATAGAAAAAACGGCACCAAAAAACCCTCTATTTCTGAAAGAAATATTTTGTATATCAAAAAAATTAACTTCGATTTTGAGACGACAATAAGCCTTTATAATGACAGCGTTGGGAGAAAATCTAGCGGCGCTTAATAATTCTTCACGCCACAACTGCAAATGTCACGCCAGGCGAGTCAAGGCCGCATGACAATCTTGCATTTCATCACAAAGGAAAAAAAATTGTTGTTCTAAAATGCCTTGCCTCTAACTGAACGAATTGTTCATTTGTTCTTCGGAAATTATTGGCAGTCAGGTGTTACGTCCTGTTGAAAATCAATGACGGGTTTTTCTCTGATTGACCTCTGTCCCGAGCCCATGTAAACAAATACAAAGGTCAAACAGGGTCACGTAGCTCGTGTTCAAGCCATTGTGGCCTCTCAAAATTGAGGGGGCTTGCCGTCAAGGCCTGCTTTGCCAAACAGCCCAGGGACAGTTCTAACTCTGAGTTGTGTGTCAAAAGCACAGGGCTGGGGGGGTTGCTGCTTCGAGACTTTAACTGCAGTTAGAGTTTGTGGCCTTGTTAAGTCAGACTTTACACTGTAGCATGCCTTCATTGGCAATTTTTCCTGGACTAGTCTAGGCTCCAATGATAGTTTGCTTTTGATCACCAATTAGAGTGAACCCACACTGTGGTGTGGGTAGGTGATTGTTGGTTGTCTGACCAAAGCACAGGGGTGGGGAGGGTAGTTTTTCTTCAAGTTTGTGACGGTAGCAGAATTGGCTTGTTTTCACAATTTCTGCAAGCACCTTTTGACAAATCCAGATAGATAGATAGATAGATATATATATATATATATAACTGAATAAATGTGTGAAAGAAAATTTGCCCTGAGCGGGATTTGAACCCACGTCCCCCCATTACTAGTCGGGTGTGATCACCACTACACCACCAGGACAACCATGCTGGCAACACAGCCATCGACGATGTGATTTACGTGGTTTAAGACGTGGGCCTCCCGGGAAATTTTCTTTCGAGGTGACAAAGTAGGGGAGCCTATAACTTCACTTGAAACCCAACCAAGGATCAACTTAATGATGCACGACCGTAGTCAACTTAGCGGATGACAAGGAAGGATCCTAGAAGGATACAGGCTAATTTTAATTTTAGAGAGAGTGTAGGAGAGAAACCCTGACAATGCACACCCCAAATAATCATATTTTTAACTGAATAAATTAAGTTGATCCTTGGTTGGGTTTCAAGTGAAGTTATAGG
>NC_090875.1:2558928-2566428 GCF_036669935.1 Montipora foliosa | reverse complement strand
TGTTTATCATGCTTAAAATGTTAAAGGTGTCCACAATGTTTCTCGGGCTTCCTGTTAACGAAAAAGTAATAATGATTTCAAGGACTTCATTTGGAAGGTCCTCTATGGAACGAGGTTCTTCATTGTTTTCTCCGCTACCTATCTCATGTGCAGCCCATTGAGATTCTTCATTCGTAGGCTTGTCACAAATATCTTCATCTCCTACTGAACTGTTACCGTAATTATGATTCAGTGCCGTTAAACAAACGTAATGGATTCCTTGATCTTCCGCAAAGTGTCCTAGTGTCAGTGAGGCAAAAGGAATGGAAAATTGAGGAGATATAACAGTTTCTGCGTTTGGACCCAATGTCGATATTATTACAATCTCCACGTTGAAAAGATTAGCGACAGCTTGAAGAGTGATCTGATCTCCGTAAGTTCCATTTTGGGCGATGCTAGTGAGGTATTGAGACCAAGGCATGCCTACGAAAAGTTCAAAAGGAAATCCATCCCGATTGTTTGGATTTTCAGTCAGATATCTTACTATTTCTCTCCGCAAAGATTCCTCGGAATGAAAAATGCCAATAGTTTGGAGTAGATGGGCCAATGCTGAAAACTGGCAGTTGCCGTCTCCTGGTGGATTGTATGTGACATCAAAGCCTTGTTCGCTGAACGGTTGATGAAGGTCCTCAGGCGTCATTGCGATGTAGTATTTTTCCCGGTGAGCTGCTTTCTTTGCTTTATGTTCCTTCTGTGTTTTTGAAAGACTCATCTGTCTCCTCGCGGCTGCCCGTTTGCGTTTTTCTTCAACAGCTGTAGCACTAGTCATATCTTCGACTGAAACCCAGTCACAGCAAGACTTTTCTGTTGTGGGGGATTCGTATGTTATTTTGTATTTTCCAAACTGTACATTTCGTTTTATAATCGTTCCGTCAACAACAAATCGCTTTTTTGGAATACCGCGGGTTCTTCCTGAAAATGGAAATCGAATTAGAACCCGTTCTCCCACTTTGTAAACGGAGGGTGGGTTGCCTTTTACTCTCCTCTTAATGTATCACTTGTCCCATACGTTGTTGGACGCCCTAGCTTTGGATCGAATTTTGCGGATACGTTCACCATTGTTTCTGAAATCGGAGGCCCTAGGAGAAACTCTAGCTGCAGATGAAACACTCTCTTGGTAGGATAATCCGCCATCCGATATCTCGGATAAAGCATTAGACGCTCGACCGTAAAACACCTCAAAAGGCGATTGTTTACCTAAAACGTCCATCAATTCCTCGTTTAGGACCTTTTGGTATTCCATTAATTTTGAGACCCCGTTCACTCCAACCTTGGAAAAATTAATAAGATCAAAATTTATCTTTTTTCGTAAAGATCTATGAGACCGTTCCACTTTTCCCTGAGACTGGGGATGGTACGGGGACCCTCTGATTATCTTCACTCCTAGCGATTTGCATAGCAGATCCACGGCTTGTTTGAATTCTCCTCCGTTATCTGATTGGATCACTCGTGGAGGGCCGACCTCTGTGTACAGCTTATTAAGCTCTCTTGCTACTAGCTTGCTTGACTTCCCTGTCAAAGGACGCAGCCACAAATATCGACTAAAAACATCTTGAACTGTTAGGATGTACTTGTACGTTTTTCCGTTCTTCGATACAGCTGATTTTTTCATATCAACCAGGTCAATTTGATGTCTTACCTACAAACAACGTAGAAATGAAATCTTTAATCGTATAACATGCTTTGCAGCGATGTCACTCTACATGCAATCAAAGTGCTCAGACTCACTCATTCTCATCAAGGAAGAGCCCAGGTGCTATTTTTGATTTTGTTAATTTTGGAAATTTGTTTGTGTATTCGTCTTAGGGTTACTATATTATACACGATCACATCAGCTACGCTGCAATACTAATCCTGTCCATGTAAAAGACATTATTATGATTATTATCATAGTAATAGACGAGCTGAGATGCCCCTGTCATATAAACCATTTCTCACATTTCTTTCCAAAGTTCTTCACTTGAATAACCCCTTAGAATGCTTAAATGAGTCGATTGACCCCAAAGAGAATGGTTTTAATTTAAGGAAAAGTTTTGGTCATAAATGGGGGTATGGTTTTTGCACTCTAGCCTTGATATGGGTATCGTTTTAAGAAGAAGCCACTTTTTTCATCTTTCTCGAAAAGAAAATCAACAAAGCACTTCACAAATTATGTTTACGGTAATGTAACATTGGTCTGGAACTTATTATATAACGCTGGTCAGAAACAGGGTTTTGATTTAAGAGTCAAGTGATAAAGAGGGTTTCAAATTTTTGGTCAGGTTATAAATACCATAGGTAATATCGCAGATTTTGGTCATAAATAATGTAAGGTTTTGGGAAGCGTGCCGGACATCCCCACCCAAATTTTCTTGGAACCCCCCCCCCCCCCCCACCGGCACAATGGTTGATTAGGGAAGATTGGTTTGGTCTAATTAATAACATAATTTATCAATTCTTACTTGGACTGTTTTTGCTCTTATGGGCCGCTGTATCGCTTTATTTTGAAACCGTGCGTTCATCTTCTGGCTGAGTCGACTTTTGGACAGCACATTCTGGACGTTTCTTTCACTGACACCTTGAAAGCGCTTGATCAGTCTTCGGTTCAGCTTTCTTGAGCCGGCGCCTTTGCAATGCTGAAATTCCTTTTCAACCAAAGCACTCAGTTCCGACTTCTTTGTAACTTCTTTGCCTTTAAAAAATAGCCTTTTCCTGCCGTTCACTTCAGAGATAGAAAACTGTGACTTGGCTCTCCAGAAACGAACACAGGCTGCCTTTTGGCTTCGGGAGCGATCTTTCACAGGCACCACAAATTCTCCACTCGTTAAGGCGAAAAGAGTTGCGTAAGTCTCGTCGTCCACGGCTGACATTTGACGAAAACATTTCTTATCTTCTGCCCACGTTCCAATGATGAAAATAAAAAACGCTAACAAGGGACATTTTACAATCATTTTGCTTACTTTCGAAGACCACGACAAGAACCACGTGAAAATCCATACAATTCCAGACAAGCGTCTTGAGAACCCAGTTGACTGAGTTTGTGGGCGGAGTTTGTTTGCGAAGCAGGAAAAATTTTTCAGAGTTTTTTCTCGAAACAATTTTTTCACCAGAAGGGCACACTTAAAGAGCTACAAGTCAAAGGGAATTTGTTCGATTGCTCTCAAATTTTGACAGTACCTAGTTTTACATATAAACAACAAAACCACTTCTCCGAATTTTTTATTTTGAAATAACTTTTTTCAAGAGCGATTTTTGTACGATCACTCCACATTTTTTTAATCCTATTTCAAAAATGTTCTGTAACTTTTCACTGAAATTACACATTAAACAAGCGAAAAACAAAATTTGCTTTGACATGTAACTTTCAAAAGGTGGTTCGGGCGCTCGCATTTAGAAGTCGTGAAAATTTCGGCAATTCATTTGTTTTCAAAAGTTTTGGTATAGTCTAATAGCCAGTCCTATAAGCTTTAATTTGATGTAAGGGTTTAGATATCTATAGTTTAAACCCGACGCGCTACATCGCTTGTACGCGAGACACCCCTGAAGGTGCACGGTAATCTCCCGGGGGGAGGGAGGGGGGGGGGAGCACTGAACTATTTTTTGGGTGGGTATATGCCGCCCGGGACTTCAGAATTTGGACCCGTTTTGGAAAGAATTTGCCCCACATTTGATATGGTTAGCCAAAAACACACACAATCATGCTCGTAAGCTAACTATGGGCAACACAGGGTGTAACAGTTTTGAATCGTATTTTTTTGAACCAATCTCTCCTTGCTTACAAAAGTGGAGATTTCGTGCATTCAAAATATTATACCCTGTTTAGGAAACGTCTCTAACTCAGGAGCTCCAGAATCATGACCCCGTTAGGCGGCGCATACCCCTATAGGTATTGTATTGGAGTAACCCCCCAGGGGTAATCTGCGCCTAACGGTGTAGTTAGTAAAGGGGAATAACCGTGATTGGGTATTCCGATAATCTATTGAAGTGATATCATATCACTGATGATATTGATGCCATTTACGCCTTTGCCGCTCTTAATAACGTGTTATTACATTTAAGGTTAAATTGTATTACATTTACGGTCGGTCACCTGATTACATTTAGCGTTAAATTGTATTACATTTACGGTGGGGTAAGTTATTACATTTAGGGTTGATTTTTATTACATTTCTGGTTAGTATTACATTTGGAGTTAATTTTTATTACATTTACGGTTGGTATTACATTTAGCGTTGTTATTACATTTAGCGGTGATACAGATGCTCCTTGAGTCATGCATTGCAATGGTATACGGACACCCTGTATAAACCAGGGCAGATGTCCTGAGAGTTAGTACCATTATACCTTGTATGCACTGATGTTGCTGTTGGTGAACAACTGTACTTATCTTGAACAAATAAAATTTATATTTTAGGTGACTGTGGTGCTAGTGGCTTTAAATTTCAATGATGTTGGATCCATGCTAAGCATTTTCAAGATGCGATGGGCATGATCCCTTTTCTGTCTAAGTCATTAATGCTATAAACCAGTATTTCATTTGAGTAAGTATCTTTCTGTTTGGATAACAGTGGTGATTAAAAGGTAAGTTGAATTCTTCATTCTTTAGGTGACTGTGGTGCCAGTGGCTTCAAATTTCAATGATGTTGGATCCATGCTAAGCATTTTCAAGACGGGATGTGCATGATCCCTCGATCTGCGATGTGCATGGTTTCCCTCAGGTTCTTATCCTAAATAAAAGTCCTAAAACAGCCCTAACTTTTAACCACTTATCCCTAAAAATCCCTACTTTTCAGCGAAAAAAACTCCCTAATTTCCCCCTAAATATTGTCACAAGGTGGCCAACATGGCTGAAAGAGAAAACAACAAAAGCGGTATTTGTTCAGTTCCAAACGTCCAACTGTAAAAATGCCACTGGACAAAACAGTGAAGATCCTTTTTTAGTGGTAAACCTGTAGCAGCTCACAGTTTTGAGACAGGGACTGCTACAGGAGAATCTGAACTTGAAGTGTGTGCAAAGTATGAGAAGCAGCTTTAACTGAAGGTGTCAAGAGGAATATGAACTTGTATGTATCCCATATCCAGAATATGACAATGCAAGAGTTCATGACTGCACGTCAAAACTATTGTAAGGAAAGGTCCGATTCAGGACACTGTAAAAAGTGTTTGTCATTGTTGACATTTGCAAATGACGTATTGTCAAATTGCGTTGTCCCTTTAGCTGAGGACTACAAGAAACACTTCAGGTCTGATAAGGCCATAAGGCAAATAATGCAACTTCCAGTGGTCGTGTTCAGATTAAGGGAGAAACTGTTTGTTATAGAGTACCGTTCAGACATGAATTACGACAAGTTTGTGCAGTTTATCAACATGCTAGTCCCAGAAAGTGTACTGAGCAAGGGCCTTTCAAAAGAAAGTTTGAAGATGTTGCGTGACTTGGCATCAAGTGAAAAAAGGACAAGAAACTCATTAGGGTGGCAGCTACAGCCCATGTGTTGGCTACTGAGGCAAAGGCAAAGCTTGGTGTTGTAGTGATGGTGATGACATAAAAGTGAGACAAGCGTTAAGAGAAAGTTCGATTGACATCACCGGAACCCAGTCATTTGAAAGTGAACATTTTAATTTGAACAGATGTCAAGAAATCAATGGCAAAGGAAATACGCATAACAACAACATCCAACCAAGAAGTGCCATTAAGAGTGCACATCTATTTGCCAATTCGGATGCTTACAACATAACTAAAGAAAGAGCCAAGGCCCCAGAGGCACTGTTCATGCCATCCTTTGAGCATCTTCTTGCTTGGAAGATGAAGTTGACATTTCATAAACTATCCAGTGAGGCACACGATCAGCTCTTCTTAGACTTCAGTGAGCACTTGCCTTCGTCAGATTTGACAACAGAAGAAGAAGTTGTTGTCGAGCAAACCCGCCAAGCCTACCTAGCATTACAAAGAGAGAGGTCGTTGAATAGTTGTGAAGAAAATATTGACATTATTGCCACAGATTCAGAATCCGACGATCCTGAGGAATGAGTGAGACTAAAGAATCTCCCAATTTATTCTGACGAAGTTAAGAAGAAGATCAAGAAACAACGTGCAATTTTCCAGTGACACAGAAAACGTAAAATAGCAAAGATTTTGTCCTCAAAATGTTTGTTACGTAGAAAAACACCAGCAAGGGCAAGTAAAACCATGAAGAAATTTCCTGACATCAGAAAAGGTATTGAGGACTTTGCCCGGGAGAGAAGGGTTGGCACAGACTTGTGGAGAAGGTACAGGGCTGCTTACATTTAGTGGAAATGTGAAACTAGGTCCCAGAGTAACATACAAAAGTATTAAAGACCATTTAGAATAAACGTACCACACCAAGTTTGGGTATGGAACAGTGGTGCAACTCTGTAGTGTTCAAAACAAGAGGACAGGAGGTACTGGGGGGCAGCCCAGCTCGTCTCAAGTAGAACCAGGAAGGGCTTTAATGTAAAACTCAATGTTGACACAAAGTGGAGTTGTTCAATGTATCGTGTTCTACATCATATTCAACTCAAGAATGGACTGGATAAAGTGATTATCAATCGCGATGATGCTGCAGGATTTAGACTTGACAGCATGTGCACTCATAAGCAGCATGCAATCCTCCAAGAAAAAGAAAACCCAGAACTAACAACCCGCAACGATTTCGTAAATAAGCACTCCACAGTTCTCCAAGCAACTTCTTGCCTCTGTATGGCCACAGAAAATACATCGGGGATTTGTGTTGGCGTTGTTAAGCCACAGAAGCTTGTACCTAAAAATCCTGCGCAGCATGCAGCAGATCTTGTAAAGCCCGCTTTGCATGGAAAAATGATTGACTGTATACGAGTAGATGGATCTGTTGATGAAGGGCCATCCCATCATGAAGTCCAGTTCCACTGGGCGGAAAGGAACATTGTGCACTGTAGTAATCTCAAGGTTCAGCAGTGGCAGTTATTTGAATCACGCTAAAATTAGAAATCACAGATGCACTATGGCTCGTGATGCAACAGATCGTCTTTGTCGGTTCAAGGTCAAGCAAGGAGTTTTATTGATGTACTTTATTTATTCCACTTTACCTCTGAAAACAAGATCATTTAGAATTCGATGTATTTCATTGAAACACGCCAGCTTGGCTTAGAACCAGAATCGGCCAGAGAGGACAAACTTCAAACAAGATCTCCAACAAATTACCTGTACGTGCTCTAAACATGAGGCACATCGAAAAACAGTTAGACAAGCAGAGTAAAGAAACTTCTTGTTCGCTCGCATTTTAAGGCCAAACAAACCAGCAACAGATCGATTATTTCTGTCTAAAAAGAGGACAGATGATTGTTATTTAATTCCAGTTCAAAAAAATTCGAGTCTCATTCCTGAACAAAGGAAAAAACGACTAAACCACGTTTTAGAACCATGCATCCACTTGACATAACTCATCCATAGAAATAACAAACGGTTTAGTGTCCAAGAAAAGAATT
>NC_090875.1:2538928-2553928 GCF_036669935.1 Montipora foliosa | reverse complement strand
TTGTGACTACTTTAGGAAAGCTGGTTCTTGCGTCCAGCATTGGTTATTTAGAGGGTGTGTCCACTGTCACCCCTCTGAATGATTCACCAGCAGGGTTCAGTGGCGTTTTAACAAAGCACCATTGCGTAGTTGTGGACAGGTCCAATGTGGAGGAAAGGCGATCGGCAACAAACGTTTGGAACCTCTAAAAGGCTGTCATAATTTACACCAAATGTAATATATAGATTTAGCCAAGCCTAAAAGCGGAGCTCCCTGGTTATTTATTCCTACTGCCTGTACAGTTTGTGAGAATAAAAGGTTTCGAATTGTCTGCATTTTGACGTTTCCGGTTGTTGCTTTAATAATTAAATCATTTTCTTTGCTTTCTTCTATAGAAAAATTCATTGCCTAACTAATGACTTCCGTGGTAAAATTTACGCTAAAAACCGATATCATATGAATTACAAAGCGATGAGTGCAACATTAGTTTAACCAGTGAAATTTACTTTGCAATTCACCAGTTTGGCAATAACTTTTTCTTGAACCGAATGAGTTTTAAAAGAAAACAAGCATTAAGCACAACCTCAGCGAGCAAATTGAAAAGGAAAAAAAGCCATTTCAGAGTCAACTGTCAATAGCCAGGTAATAGGAATCATGCTAAAATTAGAAGCCATAAAAACGACTTTGTCAGTTCAAGGTGAAAGAAGAGTTTTACTGATCTACTCCACTATATTACTGATGTATTCCACTAAGATCATTCACTTTTTGATGTATTTCATTGAAACACGAAAGGTTGGCTTGGTTCAAGAATCGGGAAACTACGGCAATGCAACCAAGAAAGGACGAACTTCAAACACGAGCTGTGCCAACACTTAAATAACATTTGGGTGCTTTAAACAAACTACTGAGATTTCCCCCTAATTTTACGAGAACTCATTGCGAATACGTGATCATAACATAAGGGCAAAATTTTCTTGTCACTGTCGAGGCACAACAAAAACCAGTTGGGCAAGCTGATTAAAAAATTACTTGTTTCCTCGCATTTTAGAGGAAAACAAACAAACAAACAAATCAACCTTTTCTTTATGTCCAAAAGAGTACAGATAATTGTTATTTAATTCCAGTTGACAATAAAAATTCGATTTTCATTCCTGAAAAAGGAAGAACCGATGAAACCACCTTTTAAAAATATGCATCCACTTTAAATAACGCATCCGTAAAAATAACAAACGGTTTAGTGCCCAAGGAAAGAATTTGTGTGCTAAGTATGAGCTATTACTGGTATTCTGTTTTGCTGTTGTCGTTTCTTTCGCTCAGTCCTTTCGTTTCTGTTCTAGACATAGGTCCTCCAGGGATCATGTAACCTTATCAGTGCTTCTAAAGATATGCCAAAAATTGCAATACAGAGAAAAAAGCGGCTCTTAGCAAATTAAAAATAAACACCCAGCTTTAAGTTTACATCCCGCCGATGCTTGACTTGAAAAACTGCGTAGCCACCAGTGTGGACCACAGATATCGTGATATATCAAACTGGATTGAAACTAGCAAAAAATGCAGAAAGAAAACATCATCCAAACCGTTTTCCACCTGAACACGAAAAGCGTTTGATTGTGTAAGAACTTTTGTTGATATATAGCATGGCCGTGTAGCCACGTTGAGCAACAGAAAGAGGCTCTCTTATTTTCAGGTGAGTTCACCCACTAGGTTGAGCCTGCAATTCCATTGAAAACCAGTACCTTGTCAGGGGTCAACTTTAAAAAAAAACAGCCGACCTCGCGATATGGTCATGTGATACTGGTCAGCGGATACCTTGTTCTGACAGGTGTCAGTTAATCAAAAGATGGATCTCCAATATCAAAGATATCTGCTGTAAACTAGCATGATACTGGTCACATTGGCATACATGGAGGGGTGGACGGACGGACGTACGGGCGGTCATGACGTCATGGCTATAAAACCAAATTTTTTCGCATTGATGGGTTACCATATTTTCTTAACAATGGTGCTCCGCGCGGAGCTGCGCTACTATATTTTGCAGGAAAGCCGGCTCTTGTGCTCATGCAAGAGTACATGCTCAACTTAAACGTCAAGAGTAACTTGTGGCGAACAATGCACATGTGGTTCAACAGCAACGCCTTGCAAAAACAAGATACGGTAGATTTGCGATGCCTGTTAAATATTACTATGAGTAACTTACCATTGCAAAGAGTAATTTTAATCTTTTTTCGTTTGAATGTTCTTCAGTACTGTAAGCTTGTTGGTTATACCAGTATCTTATGTGTGCCATAAACACCGGCGTATCAGCCGCACCTTTTTGCTCAAAAATTTCGGATCAAATCAGGGATGTGGCTTATCTGTGAGAACATCCAGACACCATGCCGTGAATTTGCATAAATTAACAAGTTTAGGGAAAATTCTTAAGTCTGTATAGACCTGTGCAGCAAATTAATAAGAACTTCATAAAACAATACCACATTACCGATTGATCATTGCTTTTGCAAGTTTGGTGGCTCCTAAAAGAGCCCTTTTTGTGTGAGCGCACACAATGATTAAACCTTCTTCGTTAAAAGATCTTTTAACCGGTTTAACATTGCCTTTCTTGAGCAGGTGAACTTCACTCGGCAGGGAATCTCCATTCCACCACAAAGTTGTTTACAGTGCCGACAATGGCCGCTCACCTCGACAGAAATCAATCCACCACGAGCGAGAATGCCTGGTTACTAGGCTAAAACGAACCAAAACGTTCGTCAGGTGTTGTTGCATGTAAATTCTAATGAGAAATGGACAGGAATGAAAAATACTGTATTAAAAATGCTCGAGAAAGATCAAATTTATGTCCTAGTCGGATTTTCATACTATTAGAGAGTCAAAATTATAGGTAAGAGTTTGAGTATTCTCTGTTTTAAATGTTAATGAGTAAATACACGGGTTGACACGTGCAAGAAACTTGAAGAAACAGTGCATTTACATGTAAGACATCTTTGTCAAGACTCCACTTTTGATTTATTTTAATTTCTTTCAAATTTTTTTTTTCCAAAATCTAAGTTGTTAAACTCGGGGTGCAGCTTATCTGCAAGTGTAGCTTATACGCCGGTGTTTACGGTATATGTCAACTCGCCTTCCAGTTCAAGCTGTTTACTATAAAATTGCATTTATAGCAGTGCAACAAATAGGCCCAGTGAAGAGGATGAACGAATTAAAAAGAATACTGATGTGAGGGTAGGAGTGTGGTATTGAAATCCAAGGTGCTGTTATACCATAAACAATAGGCTATCGAGGCATGGAATATTATCTGTGTTACTTTTTGACCGGTTTTATTCCAACAGTGATGGCTGCTCTTAACTTCTTTTTTATTGATATGCTGTAAATAAATATCTATGTAAACTTGGTTGAATATTCTATATTGCATATTACTCATAAATCGCATAAGCCATCATTGCTTGATTGCTTCTCATAAAATACATTTCTTTGCAGAAGTTCATTCAAACGCTAGATGAGCCTATGGTGAGGAAACTTGGTATAAGGAGGAGTCAGTAGCACGGATTTCATCCATAAACTGCTCATTGTGCATGGATGACCTTCATGATGATGATCAAAATGAATCTACACATTGGGCTCCATGTTCAACTGCCACAGAGCTGACCTCACCTGCAGCAGCCAGCCCTGAAACAGGCCCATCCTCTGGAGGTAGTTCACCATCGTGGTGCAAGTGTGGTGTCTGCACGTTCATGCCTCAACACAGAAAAAAAGTGCTGTGGGCAGCAAAGATGCGTAACATTGCACACAAGATTCCAGAAACTATGCCTTGATCCAGATGTCCTCCAGCTTACAATCCGTAATAGGGGAGACATCCGGAATGACCACGAGGATAACAGTACCAGCTCATTTAGGAAGGCGGTTACAGGTAGTTTGTCCTTGACCGTTATGGGTACTTGGGGAAGGGGAAAAGGAAGGTATGCCCTTCATGTGTTGTGAAAAATATTCTTGCACATTATCCTTCCCAAACTGGTATTGACATGGGATATGAATAAGCAACTACCCCAACTGTTTTATGTACCAGGGTTGGAATTACATAGAGTACAATGTAATGTTTACTTGACTGTGAAAAGCGGTTTGCTTTTCCTTTTCTTTTGAACATTTCATTATTCTCTGATAGGAATCATTCAATAGCTGGAACCCATGAGTACCCAAAGCATGGTCAGAGTACAGGATTCATCCGTAGTAATTGCAGAAGCAATATTCTATAATTGTTATTGTGATTTTTTTTCCCGGTGAACTAGAGAAAACCAGTCAAATAATTACAATTTCCCCTTTACTGTTTTTCGCCAAAACTAGTGTGGTATTACTGCAACTTTGTAATAAGGGTGCTTTCACCTTTTTCAGAATTGGCCAGCCAGACCCATCTGTTTGAATAGAAAATGCAACAATTTGAAGGAACACGTGCATGATAATCCCTCGCATCCTTCTGGAGGAGTATATCATCCTTGAAGTGTGTTAATTTGAAGGCATTGTAGAGGTATTCCCTCTAAATGCCCCGGTCTGGCCGGTCAGTTGTGTCAAATGAAAAGCGTCCTAAGTATAAGTGACTTGCATTGTAGTTCGTTTAGTTTTGATTATTTAGCAATAACCTGTTTTACATTTTGTATATAGAAAATAACTCATTGTTTCATTTACAATAAGCAGAAGGTGTATTTTGTTGTACTTTAAATTTTTCTTTTCTGTTCAAACCAATTTGGTTTTTACTTCACTTTACTATGGCTTCTCAAACTCATTAATAATTCGTAAGCCAAAAACAAAAGAAATCAATACCATGAGGGCCGTTTGAATACGTGGTCTTAGCATAAAATGTTGCCAACTTTGATCCCAAATATCTCTGAAATTACTTATTCCCTTCAGAAGCAATCACCAAACACCTTGGCCTTCGGCCGTGTTTTTCAACTCGCCAAAACACTCCTTCTCATGTTGATATATTACATCAAACTGGTTCCATTTCGTAAGTCCATTTATAAAGACAATACAAAGTACCTTATGTAGGAGTGCATGCAGCAAGAACTACAGCAGTTTTTTGCTTTACAAATCAACTGCTGTTCAACTTTCAGAACTTTCAACAGCATTACTTTTTTTAAATCTACTTTTTTTCAAAAGAAAAAGTTTTTTAGAAGGTGGTGGCGGCGGCTTTGCAGTGATTGTTGGTGCAACTAAAGCTGGGTTATTGTCATTCAGGGGAACATTTCCGGTGACCTTGTTGGCATCCTCTCTCCTCATTTTCATTATCCGGGCCAAGAGCACTGGAATGTACTCATACATTTTCTTGACTTTTACCAACTTTGAATTCCACTCTTTGGTTCTCTGATTGTACTTCCTGGATACTATCACGTCACCTGCTTTGGTAGTGGCAACTGCTTGGTTGAGGTGATAGTTCCAGTCAATTGGTGCCAACTTTTTCCGGGCTTTGTAACTTCTATAACTAAATTTGGACAAATGAAACTCTGTTAATCCTTGAGTCAATAAGTGCACTTAAATGTACTTCTGACCCTAATTAGGCTACATGTAATTATTATTGCAGGCCTCGTACAGTGCTATTGTAGGGAAATCTTGGGGGAAAACTGCAGAGATATATGAAAGAAAGATGAAAGAAAGGAATCCAACTTTCATAGTGAGGAAAATAGAGAAGCCATGTCACAAACCTGCAGGAACAACTTTTGGGGGCATAAACTAAAGAAAGAGTCTTCGTGCACTCGATGCTCCCAGTGTGCCTAAAAGATGAAGTGAAACAGGTTTGCTAAAATAGACATACAACACCATACGTACACACCAAACAAAACTGATCTTGCTGATCATTTTGCATGTTATTTCCTTGTATTTCTCTTTCACCATTTATGAATGGGCGCATGTTGCAGTCATTCTCACCTGAAACGAACATAAAACTTGAAGCTGGAGAGTACCTGGGGATCAAGGACAATTTTCTGGAGTGCTTCGAAATCCTTATCTCAGTGATCAAACCAAGGAATGTCATGGTCCTCTAAGTCGTCATGGTCAGAGGCTCCCCCACTCCAATCATGTACATCACAAACATGATGGAGTGGTCCAATCCAAGTACTCTGGTCAAGACAATGATTACATATGACAATCAAACTAATCAATCCCAAGTTGCACAGTGTTGTGTCTGCCATCAACATTCATCATACCTTCATTTTTACCAGGATTTCACCTGTCCCAAAGTTGTATGGCACACAAAGTACTCACGATGTACAGACAATTCCCGGGCTTAATAACGAAAATGAAACAAAAATTACAAAATATCTGGTCCCACGATCTTCTCTGTCTCCTATTTCAATTTCACTTGCCAGTCATCTGAATACTAAATGTGACATCCAGTTGTAACGCTAGGCAGTCACGATAGTTCCAGTCATGCTCCCCTGAAAATTGATTGTGTCTAAATTGTCACTTAAAGGTGAGACTAATCAAAGTTCAATCATCTGCGGCAATCAATCTGATTTTAGCTCCTGCGTCTACTGCTGCTCTTCTTCTGTCAATGGTTATGCCCTGTACTCTCGTCTCTGCTAACTCCTCCTTGTTCTCTTCATGTCGGCTTCGTATTTAGAGGGGGCAAACCAACTGGAGTGGTCGCTGGATTTGATTCACCTTGTGCAGTAACCAACTCCTCTTACAACTCCGTCTCTGCCTCAGATGTGTCTGAGGACATGACCTTTCTTCCATTCTCCTCTGTTCTTCTCATCATCGATGATAAGTACGATCTCTCCAATATCTGTGTAATCACTCTCACCTCTCTTGATTCGGTGACTTTCCATGAGGCTGTGAACATACTTCTTCTTCCACCTCTGCCGCACATGTATTTTGGTGACTTCATCTCCGTCCAACTCTGTCTTCTTTGGTATGCGCTTCTTGCCCCCACATGATTGTGTTGAGCACTTGTTCCTCTTCTGTTTCGCTTTCCATATACGTCAGGGGACGGTTGTTGAGGTGTCATTCAATATCCATCACTACAGCTTCAACTTGCGTGTACTCTAGGTGTGTTCTATCCATTGTCTTGTACAAGGGATCTTGCGTGTTGCTCCTGTTAAACCTATCACATAAGCTGGTGTGGTGTTTGCTCTTACACTTATACCACCCCCTGCTACGACATTCTTTCCAAGTGTGTCCTGAGTGGGCGCAATTGTAACATAGCCGCTTTGCTGTAAAGAATTCCCTCCGTTTCACAATTGTGTCGTATGTTGGGCAAGAATCTCCCCAGTGGTTTTGGTCACAGAACAGGCAGTGGGGTTCTTTCTGGCTAAAGTAATGGCGTTCCTTTCTCTTTGTCTCCATTTGATTTCTATAATTGTCTTCGGCCTTGTTGCGCTTCAGCCATTTTTGGATAGAATCAATCAACTTTTCCGTGTTCCAATCTTCCCATTCCTCGCTTTTTCTCACTAGATAGGGTTTCACTTGGGGGAGCTTGTTCAAGGTACAAAACCCTTGAGCATCTGTCCCTCCCCTAAAGTTTGTAACTTGTCAAAATTCTTGCTCAACTTCTTGTAAAATTCACGCACCCTTGAGTAATTTGATCCTCTGGTCACTGGCAAGTTAATTATCTCTTCCATGTGTGCAGTGACAACAGTTTTACTCTGTCCAAACTCAGTTTTTAACCTTTCCCATGTGGTTTGTACCCCAACGCACCTGGATTTAAATTAGCCAATCAACTTCTCTTCTTAGGAGCCATCAGCTCCAAAAGATATCTGTATTTCTCTTGGTCGGATGATTGCTTGTCGTGTATTTGTGATGTAAACATGTTTGGAAACCTGATCCAGTTAACTGGAGTGCCATTGAAAGAGGTTATCTTGAGCTCTGTCAGCTTCGCACGGGCGGCTCTTTCCATTGCGATTTTCTTTTCCACCATTTCCAATTCCGCTCTCATCTTTTCTTTCCAAAGTTCCTTCTCTTGTTGCTGGATCTCGTGTCTAAATTGCTCCTCCTGCTAGAATTTGGCTCTGAGTTTCCCCTCCTCGGCCTTTTGACTTCTACTTCGCTCTCTTTCCTCCAAGACCTTGCTCAGCTTGGATTTCATTTCCACAAGCGGTGCATATGTGGCCTTGACGTCCTTTTTCCACTGTCTCACGGCTCTCTGCGTTGACATTCCACGGAAAATTTTTAGTTCTTCAAGTGTTGGTCTTGAATTTCATCTGTTCACTGGCACGTAAGCGCAATCTCGCTGTAATTGCAATATTTGTAACAGCTCATCACCTTCCTCTAAGTAGAACTTAAGTTTGTCAATCTCTTTCTTGATTTTCTTCTTGTTCTGAAATTTCCCATTGTCTCAGTCTCCCATGTTTGTGCGGGGCCTTGTGTTGAAAATTTCACTCCTTTTCTCCAGGCCGGTCCTGGTCCTGGCACCACTTTTGTCCCAAAGTTTTACAGCACACAAAAGCACTCACAATGTACAGACAATTCCCGGGTTTAATAACGAAAATGAAACAAAAATTACAAAATAACTAGTCTGACGATCCTCGTGTTGTTTGTATTGTGTCTCCTCTAAAACCTCCCTATTTCACAATACTTCTCTATTTCAATTTCACTTGTCATTCATCTGAATACTAAATGTGACATCCGTTTGTAACGCTAGGCAGTCATGATAGTTCTGGTCACATCATCAGTAGTTGTTTTACTGGCCTTGCAGATATTGGCACAATGCCAGAAGTGAAGGATGATGTGAACAGCCCATGCTTGAATTTTTTCAGTGCCCTTTAGGTGACCAACCCACATCGCAAATCAGATTGTGAATATGTATATAAATGTCCCATTCTTGCTTTAGGGTCATTATTGGTTCTGGCATTTTTTAGAAATTTCCAATCAACTACCAAAGGAAAATAATCAACACTGCTGTGTACACATCAGAAAGTGTTGTTTACATGTACCTTTGCCAAACAATTCCTGACGCTTTTCGACGTGTACCACACATCCAAGCTGTGGAACACTGTAGCAAAGTTATCAGCTGCAAGAAATGAAAGAGTTTCTTTAGAAGTCTTTGTACCAGGCTAATGACAAAATGAACATTTCAACTTTATCAATAAAATGGTAGTGTATTTTTTTTGGTTTATAAGCCCAAAAAGCTGATTTTTCTCGAGAGCTCTTTCACAAACAGTCTCATTCTCTAGCCATCTATGATTCACAAACTTGAGAGGCAATCTAGTGCTGCCCAAAAAAACTGCCAGTGCTCCTCCTGCTAGAATTTGCCACTGCCAGTGCTGCCAGAAACCTTTGAGAAATCTTGCTGCCTTGCTGGTAAATCTTTAAAAAGGTAATAAAGACTTGACAGCAATGCTTCCACTTTCCACTCTGCTGCAGTTGCTCCAGTTTTGAAGCTATTGTGAACAATATGGAGTCCACATGACCCTATGTTTATCACAATGGATTCATAATCATCAGCTAGTTTCTTCTTCATATCTGTAAAGAACTTCCAATTAACACTAGAGCCATCCATGCTTATTTGTGCTAGCTTACAAATAGGAAGTCCGCTGTTCACCACACTCTCCTCAAAATGCTTGACCATATCATTAGCAGTTGCATGACCCAAAAACTGTCAACCAAAGTAACGTGTGACAACTTTGTCATCCTCCCAGAAACGAACGTGAATGTCCATTTGCTTTGCTTGACATTTCTTGTTTAAACTCTCATCAAAAAGAATCGTAAAATATCCTTTTACAGCTTTCATCAACATTTCCTTAAATTGTGTGGCTAAACCAAAATTACAGAGAGGATGTTTTTCTTGAACCACAAGTAAATTTTGCTGCTATTTAGCTATCAGGAAACATAACACGAAAAATTTTGTCAATGTTTTGCCATTTTGCAAAAGAAAAGAAAAGAGGCACCAATCCCCAAAGGGGTGTTTATCCACGAAAGACCATGATATTTTTAGCAAACAGAAAGGTCAAACGAGATTGTTCTGTATAGGAAAATTATGTGAAAATAACTCACAGCAGTTAAAGAGAAATGACATGGGTGAAGTAAGCAATGTTGTTTTACACACTACACCATTTTATTATCTCTTGCTCTCAATAAGGGATGGCAATAAAAATATGCCTACAGTTTGTCACATATTGGTGAGCAGACTACCGTAACCTTGAAATAATATAAAAATATCTGCGGTACGCAGTTTAGCAGATATTTGTTTTCTGCACGCTTCGTTAAGAATCTGTTTGTGCATTCCTGCACAATTCATGTCCCCGATGAATTGATAGTACTCGTATTTGCATACGAGCTATTTGATATAAATAGGGTGTGCATTGTAGTGGTTCTTCCTTCGGGTTGAACGCTAGGAACGACAACTTCACTTAATTTTTATCTTTGTTCATCTTTTATTTTCTGCTGCTGATTTGCTTTCTTGTCATTTATAGTTTAAAAGTGTTCAATTTTCACCAGCGTTCAATTTTCACATTAGCGCTCTGATGAAGGGCTAACGCTCGAAAAGTCAGCTTTTCAATCTTTGTATAGTTAGTCATAGCCTGAAAGGTTTATTTTACGATCTGACGGCTTCTTATCGATTTTGTTTTTAGTGTGGAGAATACGGCCACCTCAGCATGAGCTGCAAGTCTAGGGATAGCGCCCAGGCCTCCTCTAGCTCAACGGCTAAATGACTACATGACGGGGATCATAAAGTTGAGTATGCTTTAGAGTTTTTCGACACGTACACAATCGCCTGCTTAAGGAAAGTGGGTGAGGGTAGCGGTGGCAGTGTTAAAGGTCGTTTCAAGTCTCATTACGAGTTTTGGGAGTCTGTGTTAGATGCCTGGAAATTTGCGACCAGCATGATCAGGGAGGGTTATAGGCTACCTTTTAGTGAGTATCCAACTCCTTGCTTTCTCAAGAATAATAGATCTGCTTTTAAGCACCCCGAGTTTGTTGTCAAAGCTATTGAAGAGCTTCTTTGCAATAATTGTATTATTGAGCACGAATTTCCTCCATATTGTGTCAATCCTCTAACCGTGGCGGAGGGCAAGAAGCTCCGTCTCGTTATCGACCTACGCCATGTAAACGCATTTGTTTCTAAAGTAAAATTTAAGTACGAAGATCTTAGATCTCCTTCCCAAGTTCTGGAAGAGAATCATTGGTTTTTTACCTGGGATCTTAAGTCAGGTTATCATCATGTCGACATCTTTGCAGATCACCAAAAGTATCTAGGATTTTCGTGGATAATTAACGGTAAACCCAGATATTTCTGCTTTTCAGTTCTTCCATTCGGTCTAAGCTCGGCTTGTCATTGTTTTACTAAGCTTATGAGACCCTTAGTTAAGCGCTGGCGCTCTATGGGCCACCTGTCCTTTGCTTACTTAGACGACGGTTTTACTAGTCAGCCGGACTTCATCTCCGCCATGGCTGCAAGTACCATCCAAAGAAAGGAGCTCAGGTTGTCTGGCCTTGTGACTAACGAAGAAAAATCTAATTGGGAGCCTAGGCAAGTCGGAGAGTGGCTCGGCCTTGTAATCGATACCATTGCTATGCAATATAGAGTACCAGATAAGAAGTTTAATTCAAGCCCTTCGTGAAAGAGGTCGTGCCGCTACCAAGGATAAAAGATCTCTTGTTGGAAGGCGATCCTGTAAAAGATGAGGCAGTCTGTTTTTGTTGGCTGCCCAGCGTTTAGAATTTTAGCATTACGGCTTAAGTTTATCTGAATTATTTATTTCTGTTTTCCATATTTTCTTGCATTGTGCATCAAGGCCTTACTCACTTAGAGTAAAGCTAATTGGCCCATTTTATGGAGTGAAGGAATCTTTATTGCCATTAGTTCCTATGGCATGTTTGCGCGCTTTTTTGTTAATAATTATTTATGCAAAAGCCATTTAGGCTGGGTAAGCCATTTAGGCTGTGTAAGCCATTTAGGCTGTGTAAGCCATTTAGGCTATGTAAGCCATTTAGGCTACGTAATCCATTAAGGCGATGCTAATAACTTGGTTCCCACTTTCGCGGCTCCCTCCCAAATTACGCGTGTGTGTCTATAATTTTAGCCAACTTTGGCCTCTTTATGTGTGTGCTTTGTAATAGCCCGCGCAATTGAGGGCGGTGTGGATGCATTTACTCACACGAAGTGTGTTCTTGTTTCAGTGTTATACAGATACATTCAGTAAAGGGATCTGGTCCGACGCCAAGGAATTGGAGGATCCTGAAATGGTTGTTCTAGTTCAGTCCTCAAAGGCGTTGAAAAGGGCGCCCACGAAAGGAATCTCTACTACTACTACTATTCGTGAAGAGTTCAAGACCCATGCATCGCCATTTGCCGTTAACATTCAACAGTTAAGCATGCACAGCCTGAAATCTGGTGCAGCATCAAACTCATTAGACTCTGACCTGATTGACAAAAGGCGCTACATTTTAAGTGTCCAAGTCGTTGAACTTATAAAGAGCATTATGAAAAGTCCTGTCAGGGGACGAGGAGTAGTCTCGGCCTGACCCAGATTTCCTACATTTCCTCTATGAGGTTTTACGGTTAGGTTTTTTCTGGCCTCCCTGGCTCTTCTCGATAATGGAAATTCTATCATTTTTTCTCAGTATTGTGTAAAGTATTTATTTGTGTAAGAAATAAACATGGTATGTTGTCGTTTACCGACCCATAACCAATAACTCAAGATCTTGCCTTGTCATGTTATTCCTCTTAGTTATGGGTTCAATAATTCTGTAGATAAGGGCAGAAAAGGTTCTTTCCTCTTTTAGTGTTTATACCTGGATTTTGACCCCACCAGATTGAGAACTCACACAGTATAGTGTCAAGTTTCATCGCAGCCTGGTAAAGTCTTCTGTTCCATGTGCCTTCTACATTTCTGAGCATTTTTAGGTGGTAGCCTACCATATTTACTCGAATAAGCGCCGCACATTGGGTGGAAAAGTTAATAAGTGCCGCCCTCGGATAGGCACCGCAGCTGCGGTGTGGCGCTTATTCGAGTAGTGTTAGTAAAAGTGCTTGAGGGAAACTGAACTACTTTTAAATGCACCGACTAGGATAAACTGCATCCTGTGTTAGATCTTGTTAGAACTTTCAGCAACAATAAGGACATTGACATCGAGTGAAGCATTGTCGAAAATCTGCAGGAACGTATTCACGAGGCTGTTACGAAAGCCAAAACTTAGGTTATCTTCAGGCCTGTTAGCCATGAAAAATACTCATGAAGTAGTTTTGTCTTTGTGGTATGAGCCTTTTAAATAAGTGCCGCACTGGAGACAGGAAAAATTAACGTTTATTTAAGTAGATACAGTATTACTGGTAGTAGGGAGCCAATCAGGTTGCTCACACCAAACTGGGAGAGAAGATCCCCTAAGTATTGTGTAGTTCCAGAAAATATCCATATCTACCCCACAGAAGACCCCCCACCCTCCTGAAATTCCAACTAAGCTTCATATAGTTCTTTCATTATTTTGGTCTTAGAGAACATGGACCTTGCCCGTCAGGAAATTCCAATCTTTCCTGTGGGGGGAGTATGTATATTTTCTGGAACTGCACATTGTTTCATTAACATTAATGGCATACAATGTTCATCAACTGGTTTCTTTTCAGTTGAGGTATTCTTGGTCCTCTTCCATCATCAGCAACATCGTTGTCATCATCTTCACCACAGTTTGGTAAGAAATAGCTCTCATCAAAATCGCCATAAATAAGGCAGAAATTGTGCTTTACACAGGCATTCATGATTTGGTAGCAAATATCACATCCAGGTGATCTAAGAGTTTTTGCCAGTGCCCTTTGAGTAAACCAATTGAACGCTCCACACTTGTCTCAGAGATGACAGAATTTTATTTAAATTCTTTTGATCATCTGTTAGGTGAAAAGCCATCTTAAAATAAAAAAGGTACATAAAGGCTTAATATTAAAATGTATTAAATTGAACGAACTAAAATCATTCTTATCCTTGCCAATCTTTGCATTTACCATTATTCCCTTTTTAAGACCAAAAAAAACCGATTACTTGGAAAAAGGGAAAAACAATTGCAACTACCTTTTACAGGGCTTTTGACATTTCACGAAAAATTTTGGGAAATAGCGTGGCATTGCGCAGAAATTAAGCGATTTTTTTATTATCTTATTTTACCTCGTCACGTTTAATTATACAACATTTTATACAGTGTATTGAGCTCCAAATAAGTCTATCTGAATTTTAATGCAAAAAATTCAATGCAGTTGCTAGGGTAGTAGTAAGTATAAAGTCAAGATCATACAAAGAATATTCTCAAAATCAGTGCCAGCTTCTTTATTTATGCTCATTAACATACATTCAATAACAGTCAAACAGTGGAAGTTGTTTGTGTCCTTCCTTAGCAACGGACAATCTTTTGGTGTACCTTTTAAGTGTAACATGTTTCACAGTAAATTTGTTACATGGATGTTATCGGTTGGCTTAATTTTGTGAAATATATAATTTGTCCTTTTTTGTGTTCCTAGTCAAAATATATAATAATATACACACAATGAGTCCCACTGGACCCTGTTAACACAAGAAAAGCCATGCAATTCTATACGAGGAAACTGAAAACATGTTTCACAGTAAATTCATCTTACATGGATGTTATCGGTTGGCTTAATTTTGTGAAATATAACTTGTCTATTTTTGTGTTCTTAGTCAAAATATGTAATAATATACACACAATGTGTCCCACTGGACCCTGTTAACACAAGAAAAGCAATGAGGAAGACGAGGAAACTGAAAACATGTTTCACAGTAAATTTATCTTACATGGATGTTATCGGTTGGCTTAATTTTGTGAAATATAACTTGTCTATTTTTGTGTTCTTAGTCAAAATATGTAATAATATACACACAATGTGTCCCACTGGACCCTGTTAACACGAGAAAAGCAATGCAATTCTATACCAGGAAACTGAAAACATGTTTCACAGAAAATTTATGTTACATGGATGTTATCGGTTGGCTTAATTTTGAGAAAAAAAAATTGTCTATTTTTGTGTTCCTAATCAAAATATGTAATAATATACACACAATGTGTCCCACTGGACCCTGTTAACACAAGAAAAGC
>NC_090875.1:2521428-2533928 GCF_036669935.1 Montipora foliosa | reverse complement strand
ATTGATATTCATTTGACACTTTTCACCTTTCTTATTTGTATATTTATGCTCTTTGACTATTTCACCAATCTCTTGCATTATAAAATGACTGTCATACCCACGGAGATTGTGAAATATAACTGGTATTTTCTCAGTCAATCTGAAATTTAGGTTACAATCTTGATGTGCGGATCCTCTGTACTGACCAGTCACATGGCAGTGATCTCTTACTCTTACATCAGTTTTATTGTATTCTTTCTCACATATATGGCATTTATCAGCTTTTTGAAATTCTTTTTCATTATCTTTTGTCATTCTTAATGGTTTGTTGAATTCTTTTTTCATAACCTTCTTACAATATTTAACTTCCTCTAGCATAGCTTCCATAAATTTGTAGAGGGCTTTTTCACCTCTGTAAATTTGTACTGGTTTCGTGTATTTATCATCATAACAACAAACAACCTTGTATCCATAACCACAGTCTGTATGCTTCTGATAAGCTTCAGTAAATGATTTGTCATTATTGGGTTGACATCCATGTATTTTTTTAGTTATGGCTTCAAAATCTGCATATATTACAAATGGAACTGGTAGTTGTTTATGGAAATTATTAAATTTTAGTATGTTGTCGTCTTTTGTTGGCATTTTAATCGCTTGTGTGCCATTCACTTGGATACAGTTTTCTTTATGATCAGTTAATACTCTTTCAGAACTGAAACACTGAAGACAATGCATGCAAAAATGTTTCCTCTCTTTGTGCTTTGTTTGATTGTACATAAACTTGTTGAAATCTTTGATTAATACATAGTGCTTGTTTTCATTTTCTGTTATAAGAAGCAGATTCATACAATCTTCATACTTTTCTTTTGATACATAAATGGAATATTTTTGTTCTTCTTCAAAACCAAATACATTGATGTTGATCTCATTATGTTTTTCTATTTTGTTGTACTGTTTGGTAGTCACTGGAAATTCAATTCCTGAATAATTTAAATTTTCAATGAATGCTTTATCTGATTTTTTTATTCTTTGAGGATTTTTGTCTTGAGGATTAAGATGTCAAATATGGCACCATCTAAAACATTCATTGTCACTGTTTTTTATGTTTATTAAACTTTGAGAACTGTTTCTGAGTTCATGTGGTAGTTTAATGTATGATGATCCTTTGATTGGTTCATATTTTACGATATTGAGATAATGGTTTTCAACTGATTCAACAGTCCAACCAGATCCCTCTGAAATCCAAACTGCAATCTTATTTAGTATGCCTTGTTTTGATCCTTCAAGGGATTTGTCTATTTCTGTGTTATTTATGATAGTTTGAGCTGGACTGTTGAAATATGCGGTCTTATACACTATTTCTCCATTTGACATTTTTGTAAATGTTACCTTAAGCGTTTCAACGAATTTTAGTCCTTTCATTGATATTAATATGTTTTCAATATGGTTAGCAACAGCCTTTCTTGTGTTTTGCAGTTGCACAAGTGGGTCTTTTTCATTTTTGATGTTTATCTCATAAGACTTTGTGAACCCTTTCAGAGCTTTGTCTGTTTGCTCTATTTTGGTTCTTGGTGCTGGCACTGGTCTTTTGGTTCTTGGTGCTGGCACTGGTTTGTATCCATCTCTGAACTCTATTGGTGGAAGAATTATGTTTTTTTCATAATCACACACCATTCGTTTGGCGCTCTTTGGTGGTGTTGGTACTGGTTTGTATCCGTCTCTGAACTCTATTGGTGGAAGTATTATGTTTTCTTCATAATCACGCACCATTTGTTTGACGCTCTTTCGTGGTGTTGGTACTGGTTTTTTCTTTTCTTGCTTCAACAGCAATTTGATTAGTTCTGATTTACTTAGTTTTTTCAGATCTTTCTTATTCATATTGTAATGTGAGATATTATTTTTCATTCTTATTATACTATAACTATGGATCTTATTTCTTTAAGTACCTATAGATGTGCGTTTAAATAGTCTCAAATTCAAAGCGTCCAAACATGAACACTTGGAATTGTCTTTTCGAAAACATGGATTAATTCTCTTCATTGTGTTTCAATGCATTTTTGTAATGTTTTTTGGTTCTCAAATGGCAATGTTTGCCAGCAAGACTGTAATTTATTCCAGTGTTGCATATATAACAGTACCATGGTTTGTGAAGCATGTAATCAGTCTTCTTCTTTCTTCTTTCTTCATCAGTGTAGAACGCTGGAGGTCCTTTTTTGAATTTCACTTTTTTTTCTTCCATATAATGTAACTATATGCATTCTTTTAAATATAGTGCGTTTAAACAGATTCTTGGGAAGATACTTGGGAATGTTCTTCAGATTCTTCCGATTCTTCAGTTTCATACAAAGAATATTCTTCAGATTCTTCCGATTGAGATTGAGATTGAATTTTTTTCGGAAACTTGTTCATATAATATGCATTTAAATGGTTTTTGATCTGCGTTTTATATACCTATTGCTTTCTTCCATATGTTTGACGATTTCAAATATCACATCATCATAAGAATTGCTCATTGTATATTTGCATTTATTTTTTTCATACATCTTTTTCATATGAAGTTGTTGCTCAGACACATTGTATGAACCTGTAGGGCTTTTGAATTCAATGCACAAAGAATTGTATTTGCTTGTTGGATTCATAATCATGAGATCGCACTGTCCCGGCATATATCCTTTTCTCCACGATGACAATCTTGTATTCTGACCAGCGATCATAAGAGCTTCCCAATATTTGTCTCTTATAAATGACACCGCTTTGCAATGCAAGTCATATTCACTTTCAATCAATAATTTTTTGCTTTTTGTGTCATAATATCCTTTTTTTCTGATTGATGGTAAAACTTTGCTTGTAACCCAATGTTTGAATTCTCTTGATTTAGGTTGTTTGGAAGAAAGAATTAGGGAATAAAAACCGGATTCATTTATGAATAAACATTTAATGGCTTTTTCAAGGTCCTCAGCAAGGGGTAACGTTTTGTTACCCCCAGTTTCAGGGCTCTCATCAAGGGGTAACGTTTTGTTACCCCTTGCTTTTGGCTTTATTTTGCAGACCATAAATTTGTTGTCATCTTTATGAACATGATCTATGATTGCTTTACATGTGTTTTTGTATTCCAGTGTCAAAGCTATTTCTTTTCCATGAAACCATATTTCATTTTCTTATCGATATAACAATTGATTTCGACTTTTAGTGTGTCATTTTTATAATTCGTCTTTTGAAGTTCCATTTTATATCGGTGTAATAATATACCTATATATTTCATTTTTTAAATGGATTTCACACGTGCGTTTAAAATATAGCCAGAAACAATTGATATTTTTGGCTACAAGTAGCGAACACAGTATTAAACCATAGGTACTATTACTATATGTTACATAACTTCAGTTTAAATGTTTTATATGTTTTCAATATCTTTCAATGGTATCCAGCTATTGAAATCATCACTGTATCCCTTCCATTTTACCAGAGCTTGCTTCTTCTTATAGTTCCTCAGAATGACTTTATCGATACGAAAAACATCCTGTATGGCTTTTAATAATTCAGGTTGATAAAAACTTCCTTGAATATCTTCACCTCTGAGATCTTTTAGTTTGTATGTTATTGGATTAGTGTATTGGATTTTATCAATTGTAAACACTTCTTCAGTCCAATTTGGTGTGTAACCCTTGTCGAACACATTCCGTTTATACTTAGATATTTGGACCTTATCACCTATTTCAAATTTCGGTTTCTGTTTTAATGTTTCTATATCGCCATATAGATTAAAGTAAACGGTTCCTTCATTCCTCTTGTCAGATGCTTCAACAGGTGTCATCTTTGTGCTTGAATGTTTGGTATTATTATACTGTTTCAATATTTTTGGTAGCATGTCTAAATACTGTGTATTACCTTGAACAGTAAACTGCTTCCACATTTTAGACTTGATTGTCCTATTCCATCTTTCAACCACTGAGGATTTTTCCTCATTTTCAGTGGAGTACAGTGTTATTTTATTCTTGGCTAAGAGGTCTTTCACATGTTTGTTGTAGAACTCTGTGCCTTTATCAGTCCACAAATATTCTGGTTTTCTGCCTTCCTTAAATATTGTTTTAAATGCTTCAGTGACAGATTCGCCTTTCTTATCCTTCAATGGGACAATCAACCATATTTGCTGAAGACATCGATAACCATAAGAAGATATCGGTAACCCTTATTCCATTTACTAAACTGTTGCATTTCAACTAGATCACTTGCCCATATTTCATCAATATGATTTGTGATTACACGCCGCCGAGTAAAGTTGCGTCTTATGGGTTTATGTAATTCATCTGCTAATTTTCCTTGCCAGTTTTCTTTACTCGACGGCTTTTTCCGTTTTTTGAAACTCCTAGACCTAGTTTCTGCTTTGTATTTATCGCATTTCTCGCCAACCAATGACCCCATTGTCTTTCGTTATACGGTACGTTGTCTAAAGCTTGAACCATTTTCCTATCTGCTTTATTTTTACATTTCCTGTCATCCTTACAGATGGAATAATCAACATCGTGTTGCATTGCTATTGCATCAGTTCTTCCAGTTGGCATATCATATATTTCTAGTATTTTACCAGTTTTTGGGTCATACTTCAGTTGATTTTCCAAATCATTGTAAGGTCCTGTGTAATGATGCCCAGGAAGTGCCATCCGCTTTTTGGTTTTGGTAATTTACCAATAGCTTTGTGAATATCGAAAGAACCGCCACTGTGTAGTGGATCTAGTTTTTTTGATAAATCTGATGTGAAACTGTCCAAAGCTTGATCTAGATATTTGCTAGCCATACCTTTTATTTTTTGTTTAGCAAAATCTGATTTAATAGCCTTTGAAGCTCCAATTCTACCAAGATTAAATGCACCTTTTAAACCAGGTTTGAGAGCCATTTCACCTAAGCTATGACTGTTTCCAATATCTAAAAAGCCCGCTTCTTGGAGCGGGCTAACCCGTTTCCCATGATTTTCGAGTCTGATTTAACAAATTTAGTCTTCTTTATTCCGCATTCGGCACAAGTGCAAAAGAACATCAGTCTACCATTTTTGGCTGTTTTGTAACCTGGAGGCTCAGTACATTCGGTTACCTTTTTCTGTTTCACACAATAAGATTTCATATTATATATACAATAAAGTTAGATATTTTTGAAATAATCGATTATGAATGCATGGTTCACTGATTTGTCTGTTGGACTAAATTTAGAATTATGTATGACATCAAGGATTGATTTCCCTCTTTGTCTCTCCAAAAGATAATAAATACACCAGTAACCGCATAAAACAGAATCCCTCTCTTGTATTTCATCAGAAGAATAAATCAATTTTTCACCACTGGTTCGCAGATATGATTGTATTTCGTCAGGCATTATTAAACCGAAACTGTCAAAGTATTCACATAAATGATTGTCAATGTTACGATAACAAACCCAATGAGTTCCAGGACCTATATGTGTATCAAGATTAACAATTCCTACTTCTTTGTGATTTATTTTATCAGGCAATATGTCTCTGCTGAAAACACCCCTGAAATGTTTTATCCCTAATTGCTTTACCCAATTGATCAGATCAAAATTGCTGAGCGGTTTGTCTATGAATTTTATTACAACAGAGCTCCTAGAATCGGTATTGAATTGAACGGGCTGTTCTTCCCGAGAAGCAATCCTGAACCTTTTTTTTTGTTTGAGGTCTTTTTTTTGGCTTCAGCCCCATACCAATTGGATTTTCCCAAGTTCCATAAAAAGGAGGAGGTGGATCAACTTGCAGTCCTTTGCCACCTCTTCTTCTTGGGACATAAATTGAAGTTCCCGGCACGTCAAAAGGATCGACTTGAAGTCCTTTACCGGTCAAAGCATTTAGCACCATAGTTATTCCAATAGATGCAAGGATACTCCAAATACCACTTCCAATCTGTTTTTGAGTAGGTTTGAAATGCATTCCATAACCTGTTTGGAGCGCTTGTAATATGTTTTTCTTTTGAGTAGCAGTTAAATGATCTTTGTATGCAATCAGTTTGTTGACCTTTGAACTAGGTATCATGACTGCGCCTCCAAATAATTTGTCAATACCCAGGCTAGCCAATCCTGAAACAGCACCAGAAAAAAGAGGACTAGCAACCTTTTTGGCTAATGGCATTACCATTGGTAGCACTCTTGAAGATAAACCAGCTAGAGTGCTCCAAAGAGAACCACCGTGTCTTACAGCATTTTGTATTTGAGCTTTGCTGATCTTAATGTCTACTCTGACGCCATTTTTCATTGCTTTTTGTATTTTTTTCAGTTGTGTTTTTGTAAGCATTAATTCATCTGAACCACTCAGTTCGTCTCTTGATAATCGTAGAGTTATTGGCGATTTAGTTGAATACGCTTTTGCGAGCTTTTTCAATTGTCCTTCACTTAATTTTACATCATAAGAATGATATTTTGTTGTCATTAATTGAATATAATATATGTTACATAATATTCAATCTTCATGAAATGAATATGTTTAAAAATCAGTCATTCAGTAATTCGTCATCTCTTAACGAAACATCAATTTACCGCTTTTGTGGATTACTTCAGCATCCTCCTCATTAAGAACCAGAGCATATACACTGTAGTCTGCATCAGTTCCAGCGGATAATTCATACTTAAAAGTCAGTTTAGTTGTACCGTCTCTGATATCTAGTTTTTGTTTGGTCAAATCGAAATACAAAAATGGAAATATTGTGCTAAAATTGTTTCTGTTCAACAGTGTGCCTTCGCTGTATTCATTGTTTTTATGAACGTATTTAAGTATATCTCTGTACACTCTTGTCAAATCTGTTGCTGGACTGTAATTTACCTCAGGATAGTCGTTTCCATTCCCTAGGACTAAGTGGCAACTTGTAAGAGTTCTTGCATTTGCTACGCTGAATGTGTTATATAAAAAAGGATTTGCAGTCTGAAGTTCATCATTTGCATCATTACTGATGTATACGAAAACATGTCTAGGTTTATTAATCCCTGAGCTGATTTTGAAAGTTCCGACTCTCTACCGGGTTGAGTCTGATCTATAAATCTGTTCCTTCAAATAAGACCATTTCTGAGATTCTTTTTTGACAAATCTATCCAGATACAGTGTTTGTCCTTCAGAATTAAAAGTTATTCTAGGCACAACTAACTGCATCCTAGTTATTACAATTCTTCAAGCAGCACCTGCCTGCCAAACCAGATTTGCATCTGATTCGATATCAATACTTATCTCTTTTCTGCCATTCGGTGTCAGTTGATCTTGAAGAGCTTCGAAATAAGAAAAACGATTGAGAGATATTTCTGTCGAAACTGTGTTAGAAGTACCCAATTGAGCCTTTCTCAAAGCAAAACCTTTGTTGTAATTCGCTTGTGCTGGTCTCTCTTCAGCATGTCTGTTTGTGTCCAGATAAAAAAGTTCATTTGTGGCTGTACTCTAATAAATTTTTAATATTGGTAGCATGGTTTGCATTATCACAATCATACACTTTTTTTCCGTTAAATTTGATGTCAAGATGCTTGATGAAACTATGCGAACTATTAACTATTCCATTATGATCATCGACAGTAATAGCGCCTCCATCAGCTGCTAAAACAACTTTGAAATCAAGAGAAATTCGTGCATTATACCAGTCGAAAGGTGTCACTTCGCCTGTATTGTCGGCGAGATTTAATGCGAGCGAAGAATCCATTTCAGTTGTGAAGCTGAAAGGTATTCAGTAAACATCCGATACACGTCATAATCGACCGTATAATAGCGTGATCGTGTGAAACGGACCAGATGGCGGAATTTCCCATTGTAGTCATTTTAATTTAGTGACGATTTAAATTTAGCGACACTTAATTTTGGTACATTTTAATTTAGCGATATTTTGAAAAATCGCTAAATTCGCTAAATTAAAGTGTTGCCAAAATTTCATGTAATAAGGTACCCTTCAAAACTTCGGATGGAGGAATTAAATTGTATTTCGTAAGTGTTTTGATATCATCAACATTAAATTAAACCCTTTGTCTATACCTGATTTGTATTTATGTGTTTCAGCCATCATTAAGGGTTTATAATCAATTGGTAATGTTGTTTTTGGTTCATCTATTTGTTCAGGTAATTGATTCAATATGAAAACATTTTCCAAACCACTTGTGTTTTTCCTCCTTGTACTTTTTCAACATATTTCTAACATCTCTGGTTTTTTTACCAGCTACAATTTTTGCATTACTGATCTTTTCAAATTTTTTAATGTCCATGTATATATATCAATTACATAACTTAACTAAACTTATCTATATTTATCTGAACTTATCTCAACTTATCTAACCTATTATATATGGAAATACCAAATTATGATTTCAAAAAAGATGAAAACACAAATTTCATACGACTTTTCGAATATATGCCCGATAGACCATTCAGAATGTTGATATGTGGAAATTCAGGATGCGGTAAAACCAATTTGCTATACCACATGCTCATGAAACCGCTGGTTTATTATGATCAAATCCATTTGTATGGCAAGAAAAATACAAGCACATGATCCAATCAATGAACGACATAAGTAGTCAGGTCGGTTATGATATTATACATTACAATAATGATGAAATCAAGCCGGTTGATAGTCTGGACAGTGACTCACAGAAAATAGTTATATTTGACGATTTCATTTGCGACAAAAATCAGAAACCATTGATTGACTATTTCATTCAAGGAAGACATAAGAATTGTTCTGTGATATACCTTAGTCAGAGTTTTTACAGGACGCCAAAAGACATCAGACTCAATTGTAGCCATTATGTAGTATACGAATTTCCAAGCAATAATGAGAGAAACATGATATCGAGAGAGTTAAATGTAACCAAAAAATCATATGAGAAAGCGACAAACAAACCATATTCATTTTTATACGTAGACAAACCAAAGAAACTGGTAAAAAGGAATTTTTATGGAAATATCTAACATTACAGTATATGAGAATATTTAACGACAAACAGGGACCTGATCATGTTGGTCACATAAAAACAGGCACGGTATCGGACTACCTGGTCCTAGAGGACCTCCTGGAATTGGATACTCAGTCGATGGTAATGGAAATTACAACATCGAAACCAAAAGATTGACTAATGTAGGACAACCGCAAGCAAATACTGACGCCAGTACAAAAAGTTATGTCGATGGGGAGGTCAATAATACATTAAAACTAGACGGTAGTAATAAAATGTCAGGAGCCCTCAATATGGATAATCGGCGTATTGAAAATGTTGGAGCTGGAAGACATAATACAGCTGATGCATTAACACATCTACAACTTGAAGCATTCTATGCCGATCTGAATACTACTGTCACTGGGAATATTGAAGTACAAAATCCAATTGATCTGCAAGATCAAAGAATTAAGGGGGTAGCCGAACCAATACATCATAAAAATGCTGCAACAAAATTTTACATCGATGATTTTATGACTCAAAAGGCTGATAAAACAGAACTTGCCAGTTATTTGAAAAGAGATGGTTTACAGGACATGACTGGAAATCTTGACATGAACAACAAAAAAGTCATTAATCTTGCTGATCCAACAGGTATAAATGATGCCACTGGAAAAGGTTACGTTGATCGATTATTTTTGGATTCACTTCGTTTAGACGGATCCTCTAAAATGACTGGAAATCTGGACATGAATAATTCGCAAATAAAAAATGTGAAAAATGCAACACATAATCAAGATGCTGTGACTTTGAAGCAAGTGAATGATGTTATTGCAACCACTAGTACCGATAATAATAAATACACAGACCAGAAAATAGCAGAGAGTCATATAAGCACACACGAAAACAGAAAAAATGTGTTAAAGTATGCAATGGATGATGGGGAATTTACAGAAGATTATGGAATACAGGATGTTAATTTAATCACCTTTAATGACTCACCTCATAAAACCAACAAAAAAGCATTCTCTTTGAAGGTTCAAAAAACAAGTGATGGATCTAATCTGTTTAAAGGAAGGTTTGATTTTAATTTGTTCAAGATGATACGTGACGATTTCAGTGACAATTACACTGTATGCATAGAAACGTATTTCAAAAGAAACGGTAGATATGGCACAGAGTTCAACAGATTCAACATACAATTTGAAAGACTGAACATGAACATCGACAATTACAACACAATAAGAATAAATTCCGATTACAAATATTTTTGCAGTATATTGAATTTGAGTCCTGATGGTACTTCTAAACAAATCCAAAGAAGGTTGTATGTAACTGTTCAATCTGCTTATGACAACCTTAGTCCGACTTTATTGCCAATATATGTTTTAATTTATGGCATAAAGGGTGAAGCGAAAAACGATCTTGATTTTACGATATATGATTATAAAAAAGCGTATGAGGTCGCAGACAATAAATTTCAATTGCATGTACCGATTGATATGAATAACCAAAAAATCACGAATTTGGCAAATGCTAGTAGTGATGGTGATGCTGTCGGGAGAAAATATTTGGCAGATCGCATTTTACGATCATACGTCTTTTTCAAAACAAGACATAAACGAGGACAAGATTGGAACTTGGAAGACAAATATCTATAGCAACCAAAATTTGCAATTCTCTAAAATTCATATCATCAAATTTTCGATTGAATTTCATAGTGTCCCAACCACTGTTTACCAAATTGCAATCACTGCTGAAGGAAGAATTGCTTACTTCGATTTCAATTTCACTGGACCATACATGATTGTGAATATAAATAGAACTTTCACGAATGTCACGAAAATCAGCATCAGAATCAAAAATCGATCCACGGTTAGCACAGGACCAGTAAGTTTTAATGGAGTGATTGAATATGCGCCATTTGAAATTTAAAATTATGTGACATATGTATATGACATTATACGCAAAGAACGATGATGGAACCGATTTTATTGATGACGACGGAAACAAAATTGAATACACAGTAGATGAAGAAAGACGATATCATGTCAGATTTATAGCTGATGACAATGGACATGCTGAAACTGACAAAAATCTCATAGTAAAACCAGCTGTAGCTGACAATCATGTTGTTGTGAAATCACAGGTGAGTGATATAGTGAGAGATTCATTTTTGGATCTATGGGTATCAGAATGTCTTAGAATGTACTCAAGTTGCACTTATCAAATGGACAGATCTAACACCCAAAATGTCAAGATGGATTCCAGTAGAAAGGTGGAAACATTATTCGACAAAAGCAATGAAGAAAGTGATGCAACACAAACCGATTCAGCAAAACGACCCACATTATGCACAAAAGCTGAAAAACATAATGGCAGATATTTCTTGAAATTTGGTGGAACGCAAAAAATGATCAGTCAAGTTAATATAAATAACGATGCTGTTAATGTATTCATTGTTTATCGATTAACTTCTAGGAGCTCACCTAATAGTTTTTGGAATAACGGCTTGTTTGGTCACGATGATTCAGGATATGATAAATTTGTTGCTTATAGCGGATCAAATCTTGTGGTATCTGGGGTTAATAATGCAAATAAGTGTGTTTATATTGGTCCTGCTGCTAGTTTGCAAAGTTTCTTGAAACTGGGAGATTACAGTGAGAATGATCTCGGCAAACTTAACAAATGGCACTGTTTATCTGTCCACTGGGATAATAAATCATCTGTTAAAACTAAAAAATCAAAAATATACTGGAATAAAATACATATTGGTGATTTTACAGCTGACAATCGAGTGGGAGCAATAACAACCGTTTTTGGAGGTCTGGATGCAAACACAGATATAGCACCTCTTAATGGTAACATCACCTTTTTCTGTGTTTATCTGGATTTCATTCTAGACGAAAAAACAATACTTGACCATCATACCGTCTTGATGCAGAGGTATAATATAACGTAAATATATATGTATATCAATATCTTATTAAAACATGTAAAATACAATTTTAATGATGGAAAACAAAAACATCCATTTATCGATGACAAAATATTAAAATCAGCAATTGTTTATCAATACCTACACTATTTTTATTTTGAAAGAGAAATCACATTGAACAAAGTTCTTGAAATCAATAATGGAGAAATAGGTCTTCTTGGACCAGGTGATGGCTGTCTTACATGGTTATTTGAAAAGATCTTCGGTTGGGTTGGTATATTAAACAGCCATAGCATACTACATGATGCTTTTGGGAGGTTTCATGATCATTGTTCGTTAGGTAGAGGTTATACATATGCTATTTCAGAAAAATACAAAACTAAACTGATTAAAAGATCACCTTTTTGTGGTCAAGTCAGTGGTATACTATATTGTCTATGCAGACGATTAACAATCTAAACTATAATTATGACTGACAAAGGAAAAAAAATATTTGACTGGAATCATATTTCAGACAAACTTACAGAAGATCAGGTTGATGAACTTAAAAGCTATTACAAAACATACCACAAAAAATGCTGGGCTTTTAAGCAGGCTGTCAAGAGATACAAAAAATTCAAACTAATAGGAAATAGTGTTTCTATCTTAACCGGTACCGGAGGCATTATTGCAGCCATTG
>NC_090875.1:2493928-2498928 GCF_036669935.1 Montipora foliosa | reverse complement strand
GGGTAAAATTTGTTTTAAATTGGGCTCAGTTCTAACCACATACAGTTCCTATCAACTACCCTACATTTGTTAAAATCTGTCTGAATATAGTAAAGGAAAAGACAGATTACAGAATATTGGCAAAAGCGTCTCAGCGACCTTGACTTTTTACCGCTTCAAAATGTCAGGCAATATCGTTTCCATAATGTGGCAAAGAACAAGAAAATTCGCCGAAGAAAGCTATAAATATTAAGGAATTTAGACAAAAAATAGGAGTATATCTGCCTGTCATTAGATGTGATGTTGCCATGACAAGCCAAAAAATAACCCATATTATATCGGTACCCATACTGGTAAATCTCTACAGGGAAACCTTCAAGAGAAATTAACTAGGTTTCTTTCCTGTAATGACGGTATTCACAAATACTCTAGGGAGCCACCTTAAATACATCATGGCAAAAAGCCCGAAAGGATCCTATGGCCTACGTGCGGCAAAACGCTACCTTAAAAGTGATTACAGGGTAAGTTTTCTCATTCATCATTTAGATCGCACTAATGAGAAACCGCTGTAAACGGAGATGCTATCACGAGCAGTGGTTTACATTTATATCCTGCTTCAAAAGCTTAACTTATATCCACCCCAAGTTCTCAAAAATTAGAGGTTCCTGTTAACTAAAATGTGTCGCTGGTGAAGCATGCAAACGTTTTATCATACTTTTCTGGCATATAGAAACTTGTAGCTTTGAATCAATGAAAAAAACAAAAACAAAACAAGAAGTGAATTAACAAATACATCGCGCAGGTTGATGTTGAAGCATTCGTAGGTTTTGTTCTATCCATTGATTTAAGAATAGAGCATGTATAATTTCATTTTCGGTTTTTTAATCCTTAAACAGTAAGAGATGTGAGAAGTCTTGTTTTCAATTGCAGGTGCATTTTTGTGAGAGTTCAACTGTGGCAGATCGTTGCAGGTTGTTTGCATTGAGTGATAGCAAAGATCCTGCTTTTTATGATGACTGCAAACACAGCCACGACGACTGTTGCGATCGCTGCGAGTTGTTAGCATCAACAATGGGTGATGAAATAGACAACACACTCATTAAAAATGAAAGCAATTTATCAGATGACGATTGTGAAGAAATGCGTTTCTTAGTAAAACAGGCAAAAGCTCAAATAGTAACGTGGAAGGCACATATTTTACGCTCAATCCACCAAGATTCAGCAAGGATTAACTTCCTGGAATCACTAAACGAATCCTCTGTCCTTGTCATCCAGGACTGGGCCATGAAGTATTTGCCACGGAAGTACCACGAGAGCCAGACAGACTAGTTTGGAAAACGAGGAATTCCTTGACATATCAGTGTTGCGTTTACGAGAGTAGATGGCGAAATACAGATGCTGACATTCTGCCATATTTTTAAGGCCTGCAGTCAGGATAGCAATGTCGTTCTCGCAGTAATGGCAGACATGATCCAGCAGCTGAAATCCATCATGTCAAGCTCGACAACCGTCTACTATCGGCAAGACAATGCCGGCTGCTATCACTGCGGGCACGTCATTGTTAGCTCAAGCAAATTAGGCCAAAAGGAGGGCATCGTACTCAAGAGTCTTGACTTTTCAGATCCACAGGGAGAAAAGGGTGCGTGTGACCGCAAGGCAGCGACCATCAAGTCTCACATGAGAGTCTTCCTAAATTCAGGAAATGACATCGTGACACCAGAACAGATGTTCAAAGCCATGGTATCTTTCGGTGGAGTGCCTTCACTTAATGTCACGCTTTGTGAACCGTTTACAAGCGTGGAAACTCCAGCATTCAAGATAGATGGTGTAAGCCTTTTATCCAACATAGAGTATTCAGCTGAGGGGATTCGCGTGTGGAGGGCGTACGGAATCGGTCCGGGTAAGATCGTGTATCAACAGCAGTCTTCTGGACAAGGTTCAGGCGCTTTACCGGCCCTTGTGGTAGCCCAAGTACACCGAAGTAATTTTTCATCGATAAAAGGGCGAACTGCTTCCGCGAAGCCCTCAGGGGATGAAAAAGAATCCACAGGCTCGGGAGGGGAAGATGCTTCGACTAGCCTTTTTGCTTGTCCGGAGAACGGATGTATAAAAAGGTTCATTAGGCATTCCTCAGTGCTTCGTCACTTGGACTATGGTAGGCACCAATATACCCTTGAGCATGAAACCTTATACGAAAAAGCTGCTGTCCAATATGCAGAACAACTGGAAAGACAAGGAGCCACTATGGTACCCGTCGTTAAGTGTCCCTACCAAACACGCAAGTGCACGAAATCTGGATATCGGCTGGGGGCTGAAGGTAACTGGACCTCGACGTACTAGGTTCACTGTTGCACAACGGTCATATCTTACCAAAAAGTTCAAACTCGGAGAAATGACAGGGCAAAAAGCTGATCCAGCATCAGTGGCTCGATCTATGATGCATGCAAAAGATATCAATGGTACCAGGATGTTCCAGTGACGACTTCCTGACAGCCAATCAAATAGGAGGGTTCTTTTCACGTCTTGCGTCCAAGAAAACTCTCCCTGACGAAGAAGCTGAAATCGAGGTGATGGAAGCTGCTAGATATGAGGCTGACATTGATACCATGATATCCCAAGTGGTTGACGATCTCACACCAAGGCACCCGATTGTGTTTGACTCTTTTAACCTTTGCGAACTGTCCTCTAAAGGGAAACTAAACACCCTTGCAATCCCACTCCTAAGAGAGATGTGTCGTCACTTTGGTATCGCTGTTGACGACATCAAGGTTAGGCGCCGGAAACCGTACATCGAAAAATTAAAAACGCTCAGTGATAAGTGTACTTGTAAGCAGCTATGATTAAAGTAGTATGTATTGGATTAAGTCAATTATATCCAAACCAGAATTCGACATTTTCTTTTCAAAGTTCTGGTCAAGTTTTCGTTTCTTTGCTGCCCGTAATTCTGTATTATTTCACAATGCAATGTATGATAAGGAATTCAAGATAACATTTGCTAATTGTTTTCACAATACGCAGTTCTGTATACGAGTTTAAAAAACACGACATTGGACTTTCATACTTGCGATTTGGTGGGGTTTAAAATCCTTAAAATTGCCAAAAACCGTAACATCGCCTGGATTAATGGGATAGCATTTTGTTCTGCACAGTCTTATGACTGCTCTCTTTGAACGTTTTATGTTGTGCGTGCAATATAGTTAGTGGCACTTTTTGACAACTTTTTCCCCAAATTTCCTGTTGGCCGTTCTTGTCCTCGTTATCGCATCTCAGTCTGTCACGGTTCTTTACGCGCTGACGATTTTACTCTTTTGCAAAGTTGAACTTAATCGAATATCTAGTACGTGCGCAGCGTTTTACTGAAGGAACCCGATATGCTACTTTCGTGTATTTAGAACTCACTTATATCGCGAAACAGTTAGGAATACAGTTTAAAATAGTAGGGCTCAATTTTTTGTCTCCATTAGGAGAGCCTGACTGGGGTTTATTACGTCCAAATCCTTGCGTGACATCCTTAAGGTTTTTAATAAATTCTGATTTCAACCTTAACAGGTTGAAATCAGAATTTATTTTACCACAACGACAACGTAAATTTTGTTTCCTTCATTTCGCACATAATTTATTTTTTAGGCTTGATGCTTCCAAATAAATATGAAAAACAAGCGCAGGATTACTGTGAAATTGATAATGATAAGTCGCTCTTCATTCCTCACTTTAAATTAAATATACACGCAAATATGTTTTCTACATGTTAGTTCAAGTGCAAAAAGCCCTTTAAATCTTGCAATCGCATTCATAATACGCCAATAATTAAACAACGAAAGATATCATGAGCAACTGAAAAGAAGTGGCAGAAGTCACGGCTTGACTTCCGTGACACCATTTACACAAGTTGAAGCCTGTGACTTTGCCGATTTTGAGGATGTTGATAGTCGGCGCCGATAAAAAGCCCGGCGCTAATTTGTATATCCGGATTAAGACCAACGTTTCTACTAACTAAATCTAAAAATTTCGGGAATGGATATTTCCTTCTGAAAAAATGCACCGAGCCGGGAATTTCGACCACGCAAAATTTTGCTAATTTTTCACGGCTTTCCCTGAATTTCTGTTTCGACACAGAAGTAAATGTTTAGGCTCGAATTACTCGTTGACACATATTAAAAAAGTTTCTGGGCACAAATGTGAGGTTAAAAGCGATGCGAACTGCAAATGGGGATTGATTTGAATTTAGCATCTTACGCTAAAATGGCGGCGTTTTCTTCGATCGCGGGGGCCGAACAGAATTTCGTCATTTTCGGGAATTAAAATAAATCTTTCAAGAAAAAAATCCCACCACGTTTCTTACAGTATCATAGGCTATCTTTGTACGAAATATGAAGAATTTGTTTTTTTCATCATGTGCCAAGCTTTTTTATTTTCGCTCGGTTTTAGTGGACATTTCCTCTTAAATATTCAGCTTGATTTTGAGGCAGTGAGGACAACAGCAATAGAAACACATTGGAATGAATGTGAAAATATTTACATATCATCCACTTTCCTTTGTCTTTGTCCTCAATGCCTCACTATCAATGTGAATTTTAATACATCGAAAAAGGCCAGTTAAGAGGTGACGCATATTTAGTTTATCAAGACTTCTCACACTTCTCAGTAAAAAGGAGGCTTAGCTAATTGTTGAGAGTTTTGAAATAGAAAAAGTGTGAATTTGCAGCAAAATACACCGGCTTTCCGACGAGACCTGGCGTTTATTTTTAGGACAGCACCTAATGGAGTAAATATAGTATCAATTAGCCAATATCAAAAATACCATATTACTCTTTGTTTGTCCCTCCAAATTTTGCATAAGCATTTTTTCCAGTTTCTCTTGGGACCATTATAATTCCCAAGTGGAAATAAAAACAATTCCTATGCAAACTTTTGGAGGGCAGTAGCCAAACGCAGGGCCAGGGCCGGGGCCAGGGTGTATTTTTTTCCCAAAGTTTTTATCGTTGTACTCCTGTAATGTTATATTCGAATGTTCGGTAACT
>NC_090875.1:2458928-2476428 GCF_036669935.1 Montipora foliosa | reverse complement strand
GCCCCCCTCCTCTCTTCCCCTGCATAGGGCTTTGTATTTCTCACTTAGGGTGTTCGGGCGAATGTCAGAGGAAAAGAGGAGAAAATATAAATAATTTCTGTACTTTTTAAATGTGTTGTATCTTTCAAGAGGGTTAAATAGCTTGGGCCAGGCCACTGGTCCCCTTCAAGGGTTTAGTCACAATTTCTTACATACTTCCCTCTCCGTTTTATATGGAAGTCCTCTCAGGTGTTCAAGAACACTAATAATTTTATCAATAAGAAATGCTTTTAGTTACTCTACAGACATGTATGTACAATGCTTTTTCTTCTAGGCCCAATCCATCTCATGATCACAAGGGATTCTGTTACAAACTATTCTTGCATTAAATTTTGAAATCCTGTATTACCCAGATATTTAGATGTGTTGATTTAGTACTCAGGCAATTGCTTTGGTTTTGGTTATACCACAATTTGAGGTTAGCTGAGAAGTCTAATTGGTAAGTAAACTGGTTTGATTTTGGTTTTACGACACTCAGCTTAAAACTGTTCTATACACGTTCTATTAAAGGATATGGACATCGATCTAATCGTTGGACTCAGGCGACTTGGCGAGTGGCTCTTGCTATTTATGCACGCTGCCCGGTCCTGTTTGATGACCTCAAGAAGCTGGACATTCTCCAGCTTCCATGCAGGAGATCCTTGGAGAGGGTAATGGCAAAGAGAACAGTAGAGGAAGGTATCCATGAAGAAAGAATCATCGAGCAACTCACTTTGTTTAATCAATTTAAAACCACTGCAGTCCTTAGTGGAAGACCAGAGCCACTGGGAGTTGGAGAACTCTTGTTTGATGAGACAAAGGTGAATAGAGGGTATTCCCTTTGCTTATCATAACAGCCATATTGGTGTATCTGTATTTAAGTTTTACTATATCTTCCTTAATGTTTGGTACATCTACATGCATATACATGGCAATCATCAATGATGTTATTTGAATCATTATAGGGCTCATTGCAGATCATGAAGTAATATAACCTATTTAAATTTTAAGCGTTTTTTTGCTGTATTGTTGAAACATGGAGTATGAACTGAGTTAAATTTGACAAAGTTAAAAAACCTAGCTCAATATGCAGTTTCGTCTGACCCCTTTTGTTATTGCATATACAGTTTTATGTTGTTGTTAGTGTAAATTAAACTGTTACTTTCAGATCCATTCAGTAACTCAAAACTGTTATTGGATTGGTGAAGCCTTTAAAGTGCCCATGCAGTACAAAATAATTGCTGCTTATTTGAAATGATTTTCAAAGTAAAGAAGAATGGAATTTCCCTTATAATTTGGAATATCTTTTTTCATTTTAGAGATATTCATGTTTTTGTATTAATCATGCCAATGAGGAAAGTGATCATGTCATAAATAGCTCCACTTGAACAACAAAATACTGAATCAAGAATATCTCTAGAAATATTGGAGCAGTGATCTTCAAACTTATCAATAGAAATGCACATCACAAGCAAAACAGAATGACACCTGCTATGTTGTTGCCATGGCAGTGCTCTTGGATCCAGTCTCTGTCTGGGGAAAACAAATATCTCCATTTCCAACTTTTTAAACTGGGACAGAGGGTCTTTCTCAGAGATTCACACATGGTTTACATGCATTTTTTCTTACCTCTCCCCAGTAAGATTATTGGCAGTGAATTATCCTCCTTTAAGATGATCTGGAAATTTTAGTCTTAATTGAAACAGGAACAGCAGCATAACTGTTGTCATAGCAATGGCACAGTGGATTTTGTTTCTTTTGTGATTTACATTTTTTTTAATATTTATGGAGGTATTCTTGATTGAGTGTTGTACTATTTTAGTGAAACCACCGATGATGTCATCACTTTCCTCATTTGCATAATATAAAAAATATTTTAACTGGAATTTCTGACCATGAAATGCTTTTGAAATAATTGTAAGTTGTAATTAACAGGTGCAGAGTAAGATTCAGATCCGTTGCACAGATGGTGTTGCCATTGCCTATGCAATGAATGAAAATGACTGGTCATGTCTTCATGATGTTTATGAGTCCCTGTTCATCTCAGAAAATGGAGCTGGTCAAAGGGCAAGTTACGTTCTTCAGACCTACTGGCGGGATATGACATCTGGGTTTGAGTTTGCTGGGCCTTACTTTCTCCGTGAGGTACCCCTGGATGGAAAGTTTCTACATGACATCGTCTTCAAGGTGATCAGTACCCTTGAAAAGTACCGGTTCCATGTCATTCTATTGGTTGGTGATGGAGCTTCCTGTAACTTAGCCCTTTTTAAGAGGCTTTGTGGCTATGCAAATGAGCAGCTCCCAGTAGAAGACAGTGGTGCTGAACGATACCAGTTCAAGGCCAGTTTCATCAATCCATTCAGCACCAGATCAGACAAAACCTGCTTTGTCATGATATGCCCTGCTCACCAGGTAAGGTATTATAATAATTCAAGTATTTAATTATTCTCATGTGTACAATTTGTAACACCTGGGTGTTATTGTTTCTTATATTGTCCAGTTGAAGAACATCATTGCAGCTTTGTACAGTTCAAGGAACAAGGGGAAAAAGCTTTCGAGAAGGGAGGCACTACTTTTGGCTGGCAGCCAATAATTGATCAATATTACAGGGATCAAGAGAGATCTGCAAAAGGTCTGGGTAGGCGTGTCCCTGGTCTGAGGTATAGCTATGTGCAACGTGACTGCTGGACAAGACTAAATGTTATGCCTGCAAAGATAATGCAGGTAAGAGAGGGAAAATTATGTTAAATTTATAGAACTTTATGGTTCTATTCCTTAGCTTGAAATTGACTAAAGAATGATAATTTATGTCATATATACAGATCCTGGCAATAATTAAGGTTCAAATATTTACAATTGAGATGAAGCTTCCATTTTTATGAATGGAACAGTGATAAGTGGTTTTGTCTACTTTTACATTCTACAGCAACGTTATATGATTGCAGCCTTGGAAGAATATGCAAATTTGAGAAGTGAAGGCCCAGAGAAAACTGATGTTGTGAAAGAAACAGCAAGGTACCTACAAGCATGCCACCACATTTTTGAAAAGGGAATCCTTAGCCATGTGTTTATAAGATCCAATGAGTCAGCTGTATTCAAAAACATACAACAGGGATGGAGATATTTCGAAGAATGGGCAGAGGAGCACAACAACACAGGTATGCTTACATCAAAAACTTTATTCAACAAACTGTATTAAGTCATTTGTCCATTAAAAAAGCAATCAAAAGATTGAAAGTCAAACAATGGGTCACTTCACCTGGCTGTCATTATGGTTGAAAATGAAAGCTAGTCTGTTTGATGAGGAAGTGATTCAAATGTTTAACATTCAACATTTTGGAATCAACTTCAATTACATTCACCTTTTTTCATTAGAGCTCCTTTTTTATTTGGCCACTTGAAAGTTAAACTTTCATTGGATTACCAACAACTGTATGCTAGTTAACCAGTAAACCAGGCCATAATAAACACAACACCAAAATACAGTTGTAATTAAAATGATAGACATTCTTATAATTAACAATTATTCGCTGAAGTGGAGATAAATATCCACCACTTTCACTGACACTGAGGTGTATATACCACACAAGCTGAATAACTTAGCAGCCCAAAGAGTAACTTTATTTGCGATAATTTACCAACAAAAGCCATTTTGTTTTTCTTCGGCTGCTCAGAGGTGAATAGTACTTGGTTAATCACCTCCAAGCTAGCCAATCAGCATGCTTGAAAAGTACTATTCACCTGTGTGGTATATAATAATTACTTTTACAGTGTATGTATATTTACAATAATTTTCCCCTTGATCTGATTCCTCACGCCTAACTTTTTGGGGTGACAAACTGGGTTACATCTAAGTTTTCCTTTTAATCTTTGCAGAGTATGTTGACAACTCCAAACGAGCACGTGCAGCAAAGTTTTTAGCATGGCAGGTATTGCTGAATAAAGATTAACTTGTTTATTAAAGTGCCTATAACCCCAAAATATTTTTTTCGCTTAAATAACTCTTTGCACCTGTTTGAAAAGCATTGCGCCTTTTTGCACCTTTTTAGCCCTAATCTTGACTTTTTACAGGCTGTAAGTTACGAAATCTGACCATCATCTGTAACACGACCGAGCAAGTAAGGGGTACGGGTCTATTCCTGGGTTGATGTCACAAACTTATTGTTTACAAAGACTTAATACGATGTAAATCAGTCTGTGACGTCAACCCAGGAATAGACCCATACCCCTTACTAGCTCGGTCATGCAACAGATGATGGCTAGATTTCGTAACTTTTACAGCCTATAAAAAAGTTAAAAGGTGCAGTTTGTTTCGAACAGGTGCAAAGATTTATTTAAGCGAAAAAAATATTTTGGGGTTATAGGCACTTTAACATTATCTTGTTTACTATTTTTTAAATGTGCATTTAAAAGATCAAACTACATCCCTCCTGGTCCTTGGAGGGAAGACAAGTGTTCCCTTTGATGGGGCAATAGTATATATAAACAGTAGCCTCCATTTGGGGCGAAAATATTCTAGGATATTTGTCACTGCTAGAGCCACAAGTCATGATCAGAAGGGCTACAGGGACCAAGAGGTCCTTATATCTGGCCCTACAAATGTGTCCACATTGAACACTGTTTATCAACAGCCTTACATTGAAATCATGGCACATTTTGTTCCTTATGGTTATCAGGGTGTTAAAGAATTTATTTTTCCCTCCCAAATTTCTCAAAGCACTTTTCAGGGTAGGCAAGGTAGCTCTGCATGCACCCTAATAGCCCTTGTAATGGGTTTTAAGTTCTCCTCTGGGTTGATTGGTGAACCAAAGAAAGTTCTTGAAGAGGGGTGGTTTGGTCATGTGGTTTCAAGTATTTCTGGGGGCAATAAAATCTTTGATGAATGCTTTTCTGCTGCAGGAGTTGGTGGGCTTGATGTAGAAGATGCATTCAGCTCTGTTGGAGATGATCTACACCTCCTTTCTTATGAGGATCCCAAAGATTTTTTTATTACTGGTAATAACTTCCAGGATGTCATTTCAAATGTCAGGGAACGGGCAAGCATGAAACAGAAATCAGTTGGCATCTTTGTGTCTGTTGGGAGGACAGTAGTAATTTTAGTTTGGGAAAATGGGGCATGTGCAATTTTTGATAGCCACGGGCATTTACAGTATGGGTATATACTTTCCCATTCCCTACCATCCAAAGAAAACGAGTTAATATTGTGGCTAGCCAAGACATACCAGAAGTTTTACAGCACCTCGATACAGTATGCCCAAATCACTTGGGTGGAGTACAACAGATAATGTGCCTCTGTCATTTCAGAAAAAAAGTACATTCAGTACAGTTAAAAACTGTTGTGTGGCTGAAGTTGAAGTAAATTGATTTCTCCTCCAAGCATTTCATTTTGTTAGTAGATAACAATTCTTGTCATAAAATCTCATTTCAGCCTGGAATTTTAATTTTTTAATGAAATGCTGTGTCTTTTTTAAGCTGGCTGCACTTTGGCATTAGTCATTGGTCACCATTTACATAGGAACAAGAAAATGTGACACCAAAATATATTAATAGTTATAAATAGTCTTTTAAAGTCATTTGACTGCACATATTAAAAACTTTTCTTGATCCTTTATTTATTACATATTTAAAATGGTATGTACTGGTGTGCATGTAACTTACAAAACTTGAGCCATACCTGAGAACTATAGATATTAATTATGTCTTTGTGCTATAAAGACATGCAGTCCTTTGATGGGTCTTTCATTGAATTCATACAATATATTGAGTGCAAGTTTCAAGTTCAAAATAACATTATTCTATCACTCAGACACATTTTTTTGGTTAATTTTTCTGCAGCTCTAACAGTTACTGAGTTGGAGTACCAATGTACCTGATAAGCTGAGTACAGCTCTCAATAAAAAGATCAAAGACCTCTTCAAGCTGTCACTTTGGTTATTCTTTTGTTATATTACTTACTATTGTTTTTCAGTAAAAACGAGACTTGTCATATTATATAAGGCAAGCTGACGTTGCCCTAAGTATAAACTATCACAAAGAGACCACTTGAACTGGTCTGCTGCCTAGAAGAAAGCGTAATTAAGTTTGTAAGATCATATTATTAAGCATCCTTAATTAATTAAGTACGCTTATCGACACTGTAAGTTTTCAGCTTGTCCCTCAAGCTTTGGTCGGCTGAAACGACTTTGCCCTCCTGAATCAGTTTTTTCTCTTCTTGAGCACTATAGAATTCCTTAAATCTGGTATTACATATTCTCTTTACTAGCTCTTGCCATATGGAGCAAGCCCTAATCTCTTCAAATGGTGCTGTGCATGCCCTTTTTGATGCTGCCAAAAATAACTCTTGTAGCTCCTCGTCTAAAGCAACCGATTGTTTTGTCAGCTTCATAAGGTTTTTTGGATATCTCTTCAGATTTTTTTCAGTCAACATTTCTCTTATTCTTTTATCTAACGTTAACAAAACAACAGTAAACTTACTATTGAAGAAAGTCAACTTTCCCTCGTCCAACCTTTTTAGACCCAATGGCAAAGATGTTTTCTCCTCTGCAGAACAGACCATTTCAGACATAATTTTAACTTCGGCTGCATAATTTTCCTTTGTCGCTTCTGAAACTCTCCTGGCTCCTTTCCGCCCATTAACAATCTTTTCTCTTCCTTTCCGTAGTTTGTGCAGCGCCGCCCCAGATACTCTAGCAACGTCCACAAAGTCGGAATCGACAACAGTGTCCGCGCCTTCACTTGCATTTGTTTGGGTTTTCCGTTTGTCAGTGTCAATCTTAATTTGCATGACTGCGCTGTGAAAATTTTCGTAAAGTGCCCAGTAGATGGTGTTAAGAACAACGGCAGCATGAAAGTTGACTTCGTCTGTTTCGTTCTCCTGCAACTGAATGGTGGTGACAATTATCTTTTTCATGTTTCTCCAGACTTCTGATTCCTCCACAGTCAACAACAATTGGGAACAAATAACTGAAAACGAAGCCCTTTTGTCACTGTTTTTCACCTTAGCGCTGGATATTTCGGTGAAAGCTTTAATTATTTTGGAGTAAATATCCCGACAAAGCTTCACAAACATTACCCTGATCGTGTCGCTATTGAGTAGGGTGGACACCATTTGCTTGCGAACTGGAAATATTGACAATGATTTTTCATTTCTTAATTCATTTTCGCAATGTGTTTGTGCACTCAAAACATAAGACTTAAGAGTCTCCTCCAGCCTTTTTACGTCATCGTTAGAAAGGTATTTTCCAGAACTCTTTTTCCTTTTCTCTTTACTGGACTCATTCCCCTGTTTGTTTCTGGCTTTTGGTACCTTTTTCCTCCTTACATCTTTCTGTCCTCTGCTAGGCGATTCCTCCCCAGACATGTCCAACGAATCATTTCCACTCGATAGGTCGGAAAAGTCACTCCACTCGTCTTCTGAATCATCCTGACTTTCATGTTCACTGTCAAGGTCAAGGAAGTTGTCAAGGAGGGCTTGGCTTAAATTTGGAAGCGATACTGCTGAGAGAAATCCTATATCTGCCTCATTCACGAAGGTAATATCGCCCGCCATTTTCCCTGCGCGACATCCGCGAAAATCCTCGCAGCAATGTACGTGCGTGTCGCGCACGCGATGGCGCAATTTGTTCTAAAAATAGAATAATTGTCCCATATCATGGAGCCAACCCCAATACTAGAAATGGCGCGCGCTTACGCTCTCCATCCCCGATTATGGCTCCTGGTAGGACTTAGTCCCCGGCTGATGTCATCTGCAGGGTTGGCGTCTGTCGGCACATATCTCCAACTCACAGCGCCCGCCCCTAGTGTGGCCTCCAGACTACTCATGATTGTGTGAATCTCAGACACCTGGTTACCGACGCATGCTTTGTAAGTGGAGCTCGTTTGGTGGATCCAATGTAGGACTGTGGTGGAGTCACTCCAGAAAGTTATCTTTTCTATCTTTGTAACCATTTCTTCTACCAGTGTTTGAGTTAACCGCACAGCAACTAAAGCTCCCTTAAGCTCCAATCAGCAGATAGACTGTGACTTTAATGGAGCAACACGGCCTTTTCCTGCTATAAGACTACACTCTACTGTGTCATCTATAAACGCTCGTCTTAAGTAGGCACACGCGCCATAAGCATTCTGGCTAGCGTTGCAAAACACATGAAGTGCAGTCTCTTGTACAGGTTTCTGTTCTTGGATAAGAGCTCTCGGAATTCTCACTTCATCAAGCTTTTCTGCTTCCTTGCGCCATTCACGCCACTCTCGTAGATCAGCTTCTTTCAACTCGTCATCCCAGCCGTACTTCATATGATTTTACTTCTGATTGAGAATGGGAGAAGTCCTCGTGGATCCCAAACAGAGAATGCTTGACTCAAGATCTTCCTCTTCGTCGCACCTGGATCATCCTTTAGTTTGGTAAACTGGAGCATATCTTCTTGGGCATCCCAAATGACCCCCAAGGTTCTGTCTGTTGGTAACTTATCTTCACTCAGTTCGAGGAATCGTGGAGATCTATCCTGCTCCGGGATGGTTGCCAAGACGTCTGGGTCATTTGTCAGCCACTTGTGTAGGCAGAAACCTCCACGACGCAACAACTCTGTCATCTGCATCCTCATTTCAATAGCTTCCTCGCAAGAATCTGTTTACGGTAGACCATCATCCATGTAAAAGTGCTGGTAGACAGCTTTCACACCCAAAGGTAAATCTTCCCCATTCTCATCAGCATTTCGCCTCATAGTGTAGTTCGCTCTGGATGGTGCAGACACTTCTCCAAACACTGTTCTCTCGAAGTGGTACACCCTTGGTTCTTCTATCAGAGAGTCTCTCCATAAGAATCTCAATGCTGGCTTATCGCGATCAGGGAGACGGAGCATATGGTACATTTCTTTCACATCAGCGGCCATTGCAATTCTTCCTTCGCAAAACCTGAGGAAAACTCCAAACAGAGAGGACAGAAGATCTGGTCCTGTGCAGATCTTATCGTTCAAACTTTGTCCCATGAATTTTGCTGATGCATCGTAGACTCTTCTGAGGCGATCAGGTTTTTTGGGATTAATGACAAATCTGTGTGGTAAGTACCAAGTCAGTTTACTATCGCACCGTACTTCCCCTTCACTCAGTTTCTTCACATAGCCCTTCTCAATGTCATCCTGGATTGACTTTGCATATCTCTCTCTGATCTCGGGACAGCTCTCAAACTTCTTCTATAGGGATTGTAGCCTCCTCTTTGCCATTCCGTAATTGTTGGGCAGAGATGGTTCCTCATCTCTCCACAGTAGACCTGACACATACGCATCTTCATTCACACTCTTAAAGGTTGTCTTTTCCATCAGTGACAATGCTCGCTTGTTCTCAATTGAACGGGTTGGATCAGCTAGCTTGACCACGCCCAACGTTTCTATCTCTGACTGAGCCATGACCAGCTGCTTCAGCTCCTCATTTTCAACTGAACTTCTTTCATACACTTTGAACCCATTTTATGGAGATGCCACTCTTCGCTCACCAGGTAACCAATTAGTCACCGCCCATCCAAGTGGGGTCTCAACTGCATAAGGTACCCTGTCAAGTTCCGGTTGACCTGAGTGTTTCAGAATTTGTTTTGGTAGAGTTGTTAGCTCCAATTATGAGTTGCACTGGACCCGTGTCAGTGTCACGCAAGTCCAAGTTCTTCAGATGTTGATACTCATGCTTGATTGTTGACCACTTCAACTTCTGATCCGGACCATTCAGGCTAGGAATTGTCTTCACATCTCGCAAGGAGTACTTGACTTCCTCTTTTCCGACTCGTGGGACATGGCATTTCTTGATGTGCTGGGAAGCAAACACCTTCTGATCATCAATCAAAGAGCTATAAAACTCGTTCAAAATACGAACGTGTATAAATAAAATCTATAATAATTACAGCCATATAATACAATTCAAGTCTAAAAACAACAAAAAGCCACATACTAAAAACGTGACTTGGAAAACTCTAAAACTCGTTCTAAAAGCAGTTAAAAGCTACGATTGTACACTATAAGACACGTTCTAAAAAACTGCAATCCTGCAATTTACTTCTGAAGTCACTAGAATCACTCGAAAGACGCACATGAGAAGGCAAACTGTTCCATAACTTAGTTAATGAATAAGTGACAGAATTCTTCTTAAATTTACAATTAAATTTAGGTAATTCCAAATTCAAGCCCTCGCCTCTTAGCCTATACGGTGTATGCCTGTATTTAAAAAGGCTAGCAATATATGTAGGACCCGTACCATTTAGACATTTAAAAAGAAGTATTAACGCATGATGTAAGCGCCTACAATATAAAGATGTCATGCTAGCCGCAGTGAGCAGTTCGTCGTATGACATTGACTTGTTGTCCCCGATTAATGTTCTCAAAATATAACAGTTGCCATCTTCGAGACGGTTGCGTTGACCCGTACCTATGCCTACAAACAAAGGACCACAGTATTCGAGATGAGGTAATATAAATGCTTTATAAAGTTTTATCATTGCATCATGAGGAAGAAAACGCCTTATTCTTCTCAGAGCAGAAGCCTTGGCATAGGCTTTCTTTAGTTGATCTGATATGTGTTCTTTATAGGATAAGTCCTTGTCTAAAGTTACTCCAAGAATCTTAATAGATCGGAGAAATTCTATTTGAGCATTATTAAGAAATAAAGAATAATGATAGGCACAGGGTCCGACAGATAATGCTTGAGTCTTAGCACAGTTCACTGTTAAATAGTTGGACTCAAACCACGACGAAAGAGCCTGGAGATCCTTGTTGAAGGAAAATTCTAGAATGGTGGGAGATACATCTGACAGGTAGGCAGTCGTGTCGTCAGCGTACAGCCGCAGTGAGACATTAGGAACACAAAAATTCAAATCATTAATGAATATGTTGAACAACAACAGACCTAATAGTGAACCTTGAGGAACGCCAGGTTTAACTGTTTTGAAGTCAGAGCATACGCCATCTAATCTGACACATTGTTGACGACCTAGCAGGTAGGTGGACATCAGTTCCAAGGCACGTGTAGAAAAGCCATAGGCCTTCAACTTCGCGAGCAGAAGGCTATGGTCTATGGCGTCAAACGCTTTGCTCAAGTCCACAGCGACCGCCGCTACAGCTTCCTTGTTATCAATACTGCTCCTCCAATCTTCCGTCATTTTTAGCAATGCAGTGCAGCAAGAGTGAGTTTTCATAAATCCAGATAAGTTTGAAGACAAAACGTTATGAAATGCATTCCAAGTTTGGTCGTAAATGACTTTCTCAAACACTTTAGATAGCGAAGTTAATATTGAGACAGGGCGGTAGTTTGCTTTGTCCGTGTCAACTCCCCGTTTGAAGACAGGAGTAAGGCGCGCTTGCTTCCATTCAGACGGCAATGAACGATTCAGGATACAAAAGTTGATCAAATTAGTCACCTTTTCGGCAAGTACTGGGGATCCCAAACGCAAGATTCGTGGTGAAATGCCGTCTACCCCAACTGCCTTTCTCGGATTAAGGTGATCTAAAATGTTACAGATATATGAAGTACTGACTGGGGAGTAATTAAACTCGCTTGAGAAACGAACATTGCTTATTGCCCTTATACTCGGATGGTCAGTGTAATCAGTGTCAGATCTATGCCCTAGCTGGATAATATTGGCAAAGTAATCACTAAAGACTTCGGCCACACGCCCAGGGTCGGAAACAACGCCACTGTCCTCAACGAGGATGACGCCTTGTATGTTTTTACCTGAACTAGTTGGCAAAAGGGGCTTCATTTTCCTCCACAGATGCGTATGGCGCATTTACTCCTTGAATTTCGAGATCTACCTCTTTGCCTTGAAGCCCAAGTGAGAGCGCTAAGCTTTCATCTATAAGCGTTGTGTTACAGCCTGAGTCATGCAATGCCATCACCTGCTGTTTTCCTGTTTCTCCAAAGACAACTATGGGAGGTACTTCAACCAAAGCAAGACCACCAGTCTCACAACCTATGTATGCTGATTGTTGATACTCCTCAAAAGGCTCCACAGCCTGACGTGGTGATGAGTCTCTACCTTCCAGGGAGACAGGAGCTGGGTTTCTCTCAACTTCTGGCACTTGTTCTGATTCATGTTTCGCTTTTGCCTGTTCAATAAATCTCAAGTCGACTTCATGTACAAGGGTATGATGACGCATGTCACAGTTTTCAACTTTGCATCTATTCTTACTACGACATTTACGCAGACGATGACTGGGTAATAGACAACATAAGCATAGTTTGTGTTCCTCGACAACTGTCTCCTTCTTTGAAAACATTCTCTGAAATCGTTTGCACTCTTGCAAAGTGTGATTAGTGGACTGGTGAATTGGGCACTTTGTTCCACAGCTGGCATGTAAAGATTCTCCCGTGGCTCCTGCAAACAGCCCAGGTAGGGATTTGTCAGCTGCCTTACGCCTATCAACTTTAGATGTATCTGAATGATTCCACTCTCTCTTCTCTGGCATCCACTGCTGCTTGGACTCACTAATTTTTGCCTCTTTCTCTAGTCAATTTGCAAATGAATCCCAGGTTGGCAATTTCGGTTTTCCTTCAACAAACTCGACCCATCTCCCGCAAAGGCGTATGGGATGTTTAGAAACAGTTGCTTCAGGGACTTGCGAGCTAAGCTCGTGAAGAAAGTTATGCTCTTTGAAAATGCCTATTAATTCAGAAACTATTTCTTGATACTGCCGGATCTGCACACTATTTTCTTTCACTATGGTCGGAAACTGATCTATACGTTTCTTCGCAGCTGATACCACTGTGTATACACGACCAAAACGCTCCTGGAGCGCAGTCCATGCCTCCTCGTATTTATCTCAACCTGGCATGAATTTCGCTACACATGATTTTGCACTTCCATCCACAGAATCTAACAGAAATTTAAGCTTCTCTGTTGCATCATAAACTTCCTTTTATCCACTTCAACATTAAATGCTGCTTTGAATTTTGAGTACTCAAGTGGATTTCCATTGAACTTCTGCACGCTTGGTTTAACGATTTTCATAGAGGCTGGCAGCATTTTCTCAAACAACTCATCTATCTTTGACGTTTGCACACTAGGGTCTCCTGTGGCAGAGGTTTTCAACTCAGCTTCACCTTTAGCAATAAAAGATTCACATGTCTCTTTTTTACGGGGCTCACTAGAAACCTCTGTTACGACCTCTGGTTTGGTGGATTTAACTTTCTCCATGTGAGGTTTTTCAACAACATTGTTTTCAGTAATTTCCAGGTCTAAGCGTGAGACCCGATCGTTCACACTGTCTGAAGGTAATTCATTTAACTCTTCATCAATATCACCTTTATTTGACATACCTTCCTCCTGGGCGATGGCATCTCCGAACTCATATTCCAATCTTGATTCTTCAGCTTTCTTTTGAAGTTCCAAGAGCTTTGCACGCTTCTGTTGTTCGGCTCCCAGACACTCGATCTCATTTGCGAACGTTTGCTCGGCTATTTTTAGTTCCAGTGCTAACTTCTCAGCTCGCAATTTCTTTCTCAAAACGGAACGTTTACTTGAAGTAGTAGACTCACTTGGCATGAACAGTCGAGGTGTTTTGCCTTCTTCTCTGTTCGAGGGACTCATCTTGGCACGACTTGAATGACTCTTCCACAGTATTGAACCAGGTGGTTCGATGATAAATTTTACACACAATTACACACAGTTTCACAGCTGTCTTACACCTTGACTCGGCGATTTTCCCCTTGATTTCACAATATCCGGCTCGAAGGACCAAATGTCGCTGCTGGGCGACGATAAAACTCTGCTGGTTCGTTTTGTGCAACTTTATTCTCCGATTTTACATTCAGAACGTTCAACAACATCACTTTCTCACGCACATTTTGTCAAAAACTCAACTCATCTCTTTTACACGTGCGGACGAGGTCCCTAGCAACGGGCTGGCGTCATTGGTATCATAGCAACGCGACCGGAAATGAAAGTTCAGGAAGCAGGAGGCACAACAGTTTTAGATGTTTGGGTGCTTGATTCCGCAATTTGAAGTCCAATGAGTTTCGTGGTAACTTCAGACACAGGATCGCAATGTTGGCCTCCACGTTCGCTGGCACTTTCAATATTATCATTCGATGTCGATGGAAAATAAAATTCAATCTTTTCTTTGCTATCTCCATTCTCATTCAGCTTTGCTAATTTAGCAGCTCTCTCCATTGACTCCCTTTCGTGTTGTCTTTTTCAGCGTTCTTTTGCTCGTTCGCCTCACGCCATCTGTACCTCGTCATTGCTGCATGCTACTTTCTTCGAATGGCCTTAATTGAATGTAGGCACCCAGTCACCGTTCCATTTATCCCAAAAGGCTGCCCGTTTTCCCTGTACAAAATGTTGGCAGACTAATGGCTAATGGCAGACAACCACCTCCTTTGTCGCTCAATCGACAGCTCTTTGCAGGCTTCTTCTCTATTTTTTACCAATGCAGGAACTCGAAATAAAGAAATTTCTTTATCACGAACAGTTCTAGAGCGACACTTCGCCATTAAACACAAGACCATGATGAAAATAAAAATGTTTTTGTCCGACATCTAAGCAGAACAGTAGACCTCGTGTGTTTGTTTACGCTTGGTTGTCCTCCAACATGGCGGGTAGCAACGGTTGTCATGTGGGTGAAAACCGAGAATAATTTCTATTTTGGGGAGCAGGAAAGGCACCTCATTTTTCCTCAATACAGCACTGTCTGATAGGTTATTGATCTCCCATTCATCTAGTGACTTGAATACTTCCATTCTCCGGCAAAGCTCAGGAAAATCCCTGTAACAAGCGGATGGCTGTTCCTCGGTGTCCAGATCTTTCATTTCTGTTCGAGCAGGTCTCGGAGGCGGTTTGGTGCTTTCATGGCTTTTTTGAGGCATGTGAAGCTTTGGTATGGCACCGGATTGTGGCTTCCTTTTGGTCATTTTCGTGGAATGAACTGAAGTTCAAAATAAAAGGAATCGGGTTTAAAATGAGTGGGAGAAAATTAAATGAGGCTGACAAACATGACAAAGTAACGATGACTATAACTAGTTCTTCAATAATAAAAAACATCATAACTTACATATTTCTATGTCTTCAGGAAGACAATGCTTTTCACAGAAAAACCCTATCATTCTTTATCCTTTTCCTGAAATCTTGATCAATCTCTTGCATCTTAGTTATTTCCCTGAGCCAGTCTGCTCCCCATTTCTTGTGTGGTTCATCCTTTGCCGCTGGTAGCTGCCAAATACCGATTCCTTTCACCCTTCTTCATGTTCCACAGCCAAAGACAGTGCAGTTTTCACCAGGCATGTTTTTTTACAATCTTCTCCAGCACTTTAAACGATCTTATTACTCAAGACAAACAGAAAATTCAACACACTTTACCTCTCCATCTATTCACCATCTTGAAAATTTCATGTGCACGGTCAGCATCACATGATCAAGTAAAAACCTCAACAAAGACATGCTCCTTTGAAGTTCACCGGCTTTCCTAACCAGTCTCCCTCTACTATGGTGTAACAGAGGATCCATGATGCAAAGGCGTTTTATCCAAATCACCATTATCTTCTTGAGAATTCCCTTGCAAATCTTCCTCTACTTCCTCCCATTCTTCCTCTGCAAAACATTCATCAAATTTTGTGATGAGAAAATCTCATCCTCGCCTATGATTTGCTCCCGAGCTTCTAGCCACATCTCTTTAAAATCTTGGTCATTATTTAGAGATTGTATTCGGTTCACCACTTCTGTTTGATCGGAACAACGGGCAGTACTTGCCATTAAATTTTGAATTAAAGTGTCAGTGTAAACTTCGCCTTGATCTTCGCGGTCATGGTCATGGTCCGTGTTTTTTCCCTACTGATTTCAGGTTGGCTTGCCTCCTGAGTTGTAGGAGAAACATTTTTGCTTTCACTTCGCCTCATCTCAAACAGGTACAAATGATTTATCTTGTGTTGTGCACAAGGGTCATTTCGAAATTGACATTGGAATCCCTGACGTTAACTAGTCCGTGTATTCGCACAGAAAATGAAAGCTCCACAAGATGACTATCAAAGGTTGCATTTATTTCGACTCTGACAAAAGTGTACTGCCAAAAAGTCGTTGCCTTTGAGAGGGCCATTCGACGTTGGGGCTGAAATCGAAATTGACTGGAACACTGGACAAGGAGAGAAAGAGAGGAACATTGCTGATTCTTGCCACAGGAGAGAAAAGTAAGCAAGTCTTCTTTTCTCTTTTGAAACATTTTCACCCAACAGGAATGCTACCTTGGAACGCTTATCCTGCAGTGAATACAAAATCAAAACGTACTTGAATGGGCTGAATTCCCCGCTAAAATACCCTCTATGTAGAGTTATTACACTTTTATTAATTTTTTTTTCACTTGTGATTTACAACAATGCTTTCAAATAATTTGTACCTGATTAGAATAGGATCCCTATCTCTCCGTCACTAGTTTTAAATTTTGACTGCACAGGCCCTTTCTCTTTGGCGCCTTTATTGCAAATTTTAACTGTTATATGAAGTATGCATGATGGAGCATCACTTTACAGTGAAAGTTAACAAGTGCAATTACATTTTGACCCAATGAAAGTGTACCTATACGTCTGCATGAAAAAAGTAGAGGCAAAACTTAAGACACAAAAACATTTTAACTGAAAGCGAAACGAAAAAACAAAAACAAAATAAAAAAAAAAGGTGAATAAAATCTTTGGAAATAAACTGACAATTGCATGCTTTTCTCATTTTTAAGCTCATACTTAAGTTGCAAAGTGAACTGCCACTATCAGTTTTAGAGAATTAAATGGAATGACCCATCCTGCACATTGTATCTTCTTTTTCTTGGAACTTCCATGATCAACAGACTTACGGTACATCATTTTATAGATCAGAATAATTCCTTAGACGAATATGCAGAATATGTTAGTAAGAGAATACGAAAATGGGTAGAAGAGGGAAAAGTCTCTAAAGACGAATTACAGAATTCATGAGGAAAGTGCTATGGAGAAAAGCAAGCGAAAACATAAGGTGAGGAAGAGTAAATAATCAGAGTTAAAGAATGCCGAGTAACAGGCTTAAAAGAAAGACCTGGTGACGAAACCATGGGAGCAATTGAAAGATAAAGGCAAGAGTAAGGAGAATGAGCAGAAAAGGGCGCAATCTGTGACACACTTCAGCGTACATGCTGAAAGAGGAACGTTGGACAGTTTACAGATACTTTCTGCTAACTTTCCACCAGATTCAACAACTAACATACAGTTAATTGAAACTGACGGTGACATACGATTGCCTCCCTTTACCGCAACCTACGGTAACAGGCTACAACAACCACAATTTTCCAATCCTGAAAACCAACTTTTGCCAATCAGACAGCAGTCACCGTTAGCAAGAACAGAACAGAAAACGGCTACCCTCGGTGATTACAGACAAAAATAGCGTGGACAACAGACAGCAGCTAACGCTTGTAAGTACAGATCAACACCCCTTGACAGCGAAAATACAACAGCTTTATTTGGCAAAAAAAGAACAACAAACAACCTTTGA
>NC_090875.1:2448928-2451428 GCF_036669935.1 Montipora foliosa | reverse complement strand
AAGAGGTCAGAAATATTATAAAGTGTAACACTTACCTGTGGTTAGTGAAACTCGACAGCTATTTTTGCATGCATCTATAACTATCTCAGACCAAGCCAGAGCTTGTCAAAGCCTCTGGGAATAGGAATTTGTTTCCTGATGTCTTTTTTAGGCTAGTGAATGTAAATATTCTTATCTGTAACATGCACCTTATACTTAATACATGTTTATTTTCAGTTATAATATGTATTTTCTTTTTCCATCACCCTTAGTGATTTGAATTATCTTGGTGATGCTCTACGGGAGCTTGATGAGCATCTTGACGATGACAGTCAATTATTGACTGACAGTGAAGAAGACATCTTCTACAGGTCAGTGAAGTTGGTTATGTACTTTGTTGCTTGAGAACAAAATAACTGTTAGCATTATGGGGCTGTGCTAGCGCAAGACCCTGGTGGTGGGTTCATGATAAATAAATTATTAGTAATTCTGTATGTTTAACGGTTTCATGAGAATAAAAAAGGAAAGCGAAGGTAATGCAAATATATTTTACTTCGATAATTTGTGACAGTGCACTCATTTTACCCCCTCTCTCCATCAATTCTCCATTTTAAGGGTGTTCAAAGCTAGTCAGAAAGGAGAAAAGGAGTAACTTAGATGTTATGTCACCGGGGATCACACTCGGGACCTTGCACACCAAAGGCCATGCCAATTGTGTCACCCGTGTAATATTGTTTTTATTTTCTCATAACATATAGGGAAGAAGAATCTGGGGATGAAATAAGTGCCATGGGTTCCTCTGGAACAACTGATAAGGACCTGTCAGCATCGCCATCGCCTCTTCATTTATCTGTAGCTACGCAAACAGATTCTTCTACAGCAGAAACACCTTCCTCTCCAGAAACAACCACAGCCTTTCCCTCTCCACAACCAGTCCCTTACGTGAAAAATGCCCTGCGTGCAAGTCCATTTAATCGTATAGAAGAACAGGCTTGCCTTAGCAAGGAAATCACTCTTGTTGTAGGAACAAAAGTTGTTTGTTCCCTCGACCTTCTCATGCAGTTGTTTGTTGAAAAGTGTCGACACCCTGGTTGTCCGCTAGCAACCACAGTGGACCACACTCTTTGTGGCACTAGTGTTTTGATCAAGTGCAAATGTTCAGCGGGTCATTTTGGGAAATTCTGGAGTTCCCACAAGGTCAATGGGGTCCTGGCTAACAATCTCCAGGCATGTGGTGCTGTCCTTCTGTCTGGTAATAACTTTGCTCAAGTTGAAAGGTTTGCCAAGTTTTTGGGTTTGTCTTTCGTATCAAGGTCGACATTTTGTCGGGCTCAAAGGGTGTATTGCATCCCAGCTATCAATGAGTGGTGGACATAGCAGCAAGGTATTATCAACTATGAGCTGCAAGGCCAAAACCTTGTTGTGATGGGTGATGGCCAGTGTGATTCTCTAGGGTTTACAGCTAAAAACCTATGTTATTTTTTAATGGAGATGACCACTGGATATATCATTGACGTGGAGGTTCTCGATAAGAGAGAAGTCGAGTTAAAGTCTGTTGATATGGAAAAAAAGGCTCTGCAAAACATCCTTGAGCGAATCACAGGTGTTCTGACAGTGGGAGAAGTTGTTACAGATGCCTCAGCAAGTATCAAAAAAATGATGGGTGAGCTTAGAAATCAATGTACTTTTGCTTTTTACCTTGCTGCGTTTTCCAATTTACTCAAGACAAAAGTAAGAAGTAGTACAAAGTACCAGTAATTTGTGCCCTGTTGAATTTCCAACTTGATACTCAAATTAAATAATTATGGTGATGAGATCTTTTAGGTGTTGTCAATGCCAGCTGAGCACTGAACTTCAGCAATTTAGACATGCAGTGTAGTAGCACATTCACTTTTGTAAGCCATTTGAACCCTACCCTAGATATGATACCCTAAGGTACTTTGTTATTGTTCTGCTTTGGATATAGGTGTAGGTCAGTATCGTTGTACACACTTGCTATACCATCATGGCGAGGAACCAATTAAATCTCTCCATTTTCAAAGAGAAGTCTACGATTTATTTTCGTACAAGGTTGGTGGGATTCTAAAACAGCAAGGCATTTTTTATTAACTTGTTTTTTTTTGTGTGTTTCCAGGAAGTGCCTTTCCAACAATTTTCCATTCTCTAGATGTTTGGCACAAAGCCAAGAGCATTAGAAAATGTATCAGTAAGGTAAAAAGTATGGTGCATAAATTGACCTGAAATCAGCTGTGTGTATATGTAGTAAAAATATCCAGACCCCTTTGAACGATTTTCAATACATGTCTCGGTAGAGGTTACATAGATTACAATTTCAATGGTAGCAGTTTTTCAAACATTTACTGGGCAAGATACAGTAGATTCACACACAGTGCATGTTTTTGCCAAATCTATCATAACAATTATATATTTACCTTCATTTTTATCTCAGATTGGTAGTGCAAAGAACATGGGAAAAATAAGTCAGTGGGCAGACCACATAATTAACCACTTTTGGTTTTGC
>NC_090875.1:2438928-2443928 GCF_036669935.1 Montipora foliosa | reverse complement strand
GCATTGTTATATGTAATAACAAAAATTAAAGTTAACAACTCCATTGAGCTGCATGTAATTAAGTCTAGTGGATTGCACAATAGAGAAGAGGATTTTTTGCTAATTTTGTATGGTCGTGTACCAACAAGAAAACTATTCACAAATAGAAACTGAAAGTCTAGAAAAATCTGATATCATATTACTAGTTATTCCTTGTCTTCATTATTATAATTGTTCATGTAAGTTCCAAAAGTGCCACAAAACAGTAAATTGAGCAAGGCATGTATGACCCATAATGCTTTACCTGCCAAAATTTACTTGTGTACAAGTAAATGGTAGAGTTGTATGTAGAAAGAAGGTTTCTGTCATTTCTGCCAGATACCCTTCATCAGGATGCTTGGTTATTACTTGTGAAGTGAACAATAAATGTCAAACAGAATTGCATAGTGCCTCCCACTATGGATCTCTTCAAATACAGTCGAACCTCTGCTAATAGCCACTTTTTTTTAACAAGGACCAGTTTCTTCAGTCCCCAAGGTGGCCGTTGAGGAGAGGTTCAACTGTACATAGATCTGGGCAGTGTTTTAGAAGTGCACTAAAGATGGCCTACTTCACCACGAGTGCAAATCAAAACTTCTACACCTATATGAAATAGCTTGAGATAGAATGACAATGAAATAATGCATAATGAGGCTGAATAATTGGGCTCTGTTGGTGATCCTTGTGGGTAATCATATGTGTTTTTGTTTTACTGGACAAGCTTTTCAGAGACTATTTCTGTATTTTTTTTTTCTCCAGTGACATTTCAGTGCTCCCGGAACCCCATATATATACCTGTCGCTCAAGAGTAGTGTCGGCGAATGCAAAGTACACAACAAGAGGGAACAACTTTTCTCTTCCTTTTTCCCAGGTAGCCATGGGTATCTAAAATATAGTTTCTATATGCAGCCTTACGGAAAGTACGGCTACTACTGTCCTGTCTGTCATTGCGGATATCTGCTGTATTTTTGGCACAAAGCAGTAAATATTCTGCATCTAAGCAAAGTTTTCGAAAGTGCCTTGTTTGCGAAACACACTTCCTTCGCCCACAGCACTTGTTCTCCATGTCTTGCGACATAGTACGACAGTAACTACATTTGCACGATTCTGGAACTGGCTCATGGTCAATAGATTGTGTACTTGCTGATGGCACATTCAGAGGTGAGGCATTATCATCGCCAGCAACATTGGGTTCTTGGTCAGAGTTATTGCTCTCATCTTCTGGTTCCATAAGTAAAAGTGAATCGACATAATCCATGCTCCCTACACGCCTTTGTAATGCTCTGATGGCCAATGTTTTTGCCATTTGCTCATCAAGAGTGTTTATAAATTCCTACATGTGAAAGAATAAAACCTATTCCAGTGCCAGCATAATGACAAATAGGCCTCTTTGGAAAATACCATAATACTCTTTGTTTGTCCCCCCAAATTTTGCATAAGCATTGTTTTTGTTTTCTCTTGGGACCATTGTAAGTCCCAAGAGAAAACAAAAACAATGCTTATGCAAAATTGGAGGACAAACAAAGAGTACTATGGTATTTTTCGAAGTGGCCTATTATCTGTCTATTATATTATCTGTCAGAACACGATTAAAGCCTAAGTTCTTTACATTATATAGTTTTGTTTGGTGGTGAACAATAACCACTGCTACACTTTTGTCACAAAAAGGAACATAATACAAAGTCTTAGTATAATGGTACACTGTATCAGAACTGACTCCAAAAAAAGATCTAGTCACTCCTTTTTACTTGTATTCAAGGATTGTTTGCCTGTTTTGGTGACAGATACTTGTATACATTTATATGTATATATATGACAATTGATCACGACGACTAGAACTATCGCAAGACAAAATATTACCGCAACACATCGATTCTCCAAATTTCCTTCCTCTTCTTCGCTTCTCAGCTGTTGTTGATTCTCCTGATGCTCACTGGAGGCAGCTGTTCGTTGACCCCCGCTTTCAGGCTGAGAACAAAAATTTCAGAAAGAATTACTGACGGTAAAACCTTACTGACAATGTGCGTGAAGCCAAGCTTGTGTACAATCGCAGCAAAATCTCACCTTGTTTTTACATGGCCTTCTACTTGTTCCGCACTTACAAGCCGCAGTGCACAATTTCCCATCTGTTCTGCAGGGACATCCTTGACGTACCCTCACAGTTTTTGTCAAGCAGGTACTAGAACAACTGCAGGAGACCCTTCACTATGCAAATTCCAAAGAAACAAGCACGAACTACCAGCAAATACGCCATCGCCAAATACACACAACTTCAAATATCACCGCTTCCGAGCGAACGAAGACAATCCTTTTTTTTTTAAATTTTAGGTGTACCTGTTGGTCCTCCGCAATATTACTGGCCATTGTTGCACGTCTGTCGCTTTCTTTATTCTTTCAACAAAAGGTCACAGGCCAGACATAATTGGTTTTCAAACGTACGCGACGATCCTGCGAAGACTTCAAAATCCCGCAAGATTCGCATTGTCTCGGGGCGCCGTTTCCAGCGATTTCTATTGGTGAACCAGCTACCGCTGTCAATCATGGCTGTACATGCGCAATATTGTGCTACAGTCCCTTTAAGAAGCGTGCAAATTGCCTGCCATTTTGGCATACCACTCGCTGAAGTCTTCTCTCAACTTATGACGTAGATTCAGAAACACTTGGTCAGAGAACATGAGGATTTGAGAGTTGATGCGAAAAACTGCCTGAAAGATGCGTTACCCCTTGATGTAACAACACAGCTGATCTTGAAAAAAGGAATATGGGTGCATAGGAATCCTTTCTTCAATTCGGAAGCTGCAATAGCCCAAACAATTGTCTTGGCAAAAGGAAAGAACTGGAAGCCCAGTAAAACTTCGCCACTTTGCTACAAGTTCCGCCATAAGTAGTTGTAACTTCGCTAGAACAGCAAGTCAAGCGCAAGTCAAGTTTTGAGACTGAGCAAGGGTTAATCCTTTCACTGCCATGTGTGATGCCCATTCATGTGGGCGGGCGCGATTTTTCTTATCACATCTCCAACGGATTCCAAATTGATCACAATACCGTGGGCAAATCGTCGTACCCAAAATGATATCATCTATCTCAAAAACACCTTTAAAAGCAATTAATAAGAAAACAATAACCGCTAATTTCACGGGCAGTGATACAATCCCGCTGCGCTGATCAATGTACTCGCTTCAGGGACAACTGGAAAAGTGAGTGCTCGCAGTCTTGTACAACGATACATGATTACATGGTCTTCCATATCTTGCTTACTCTATTTTCGCAATTGAAGCGATTGCTGAATACCCGTCCACAAAGAAGCGTTTACATTTGCGACCCTAGCCGCAGGGCCGAAGTGAATGAAAGTAGGTTTCACGCGGTTCATGTCAGATAGAGTGAATTGAGTAGAATGGCTAGTGCCGCAGTGCCGCGGTGCTTGCCTCATGGATTAAAGAACGAGGTTTATTATTCCACTATTACGTCATTTTACCATATTTGGTCAAGGGAATGCGCAAAATATGAGACAGTGTTACACTGTAGAAGAGAGCAAATACGGACGGAACTGGAGTTTTATCATCTTAATTTAAGTGATTTCAGTTAAAGCTTACCTGCACGTGCGAGCAAAAGCCTAGCCACTGTATCCAGAGAAGAATCCGACACTTTATAACTTCTCAAGAGTGCCTTGGTGTCCTTATCACAATTTGCTATTGTTACGCATTGAACGTTTGCTGGATTATCAGAACTTGCACCACAAATTCGCCCAACAAACTCAGAATAACCACACAAAGCCATTGGTCTGCATGCTTTGTCCTAATCTCTTGGGTGACAGCTCTGACGACACAATCAGGGCACAACTCTCGAAGGTCACAAAGCGTTCGACTGGTTGATCGCTCGATGGTCGTTTGAGGGCTTCGAGGAAAATCCAACCAGCGAATACTTATATAAAGGGGATTTACCTTTCTTTGTTTGTTTTGCAGGTATGTTCAGAAAGTGAATTAAGGAAACTCGTTTGCGTAAAAATATGGAATGGAATGAATCTTACTAGTATAAAAATTTTTTAATGTTAGTTATTTTAATTACCGAATGTCACTGTTAAACCAAGACAGTTAAATTTCAATGACACGTTCCATTTTACCTACAGTAGTTCCAGTAAACCTAAAGTCAATATACCTCGTCTCCGCTTTGGTGGTCAAAGGTCGACTTTTGTTGACAAACAGCATGTTGAAATTGGGCCTCAAAAATCCTCTGTTTCATTTGCCCAAAAATTTTATTGAATTTAATTTCAGCAGAAACATTGCTTATTCCGATGAATATGTACCAGGATGCTTTTTTGACGGTCGAATTTCGCACAAATTTGGCACTCTGTAATCAATCTAGAAAAGGTTAAGTTTTAAAATTTGGTCAAAAATTCCAGTTTTGGTATATTGTACCGTTAACAGCGCTAAAGGGTGAATGAATTATTCTAGCTGTACCATGTTGTTTTGATTTTCAAGTTACTCGTTCGTTATTTCAAAAATAGCGATTCAAACAAGTGACATTTTGGAGTCCTTTTCACTCACTCACAAGGCCCCATACAGAAAAAGTCGCCATCCAGGTAAAATAATCATTGAAACAAACTAAAAGATATTTTTCTAAAAATGGTTTTCGTAGGCTTTTATTGTGACCAAGTTTGGCAATTTTTTTTTATCTTGCACGGTCTTAGGTGAAAATTGCTGAGAGGCGCTCTTAAAGCAGCCATGAGACTCTCATTTCTATTAACTTGTATGTTCTTAGCGTCAACTAGTCCTGAAGGATTCTCACTGCTTGGGTCAGCGACAAGGCCATCTGGTGAAGCTTCCAAAAATCCACGAGTCTTTAATAAAAAAATCCACACGAATTGACCTCCTTTCTGCATTTTGTCTTTCTATTGAGTAATTATTAGCTCTTCGTTTTCAATTCCCTCTCTCATAGCTTTTGTTTGAACTTGCTTATTGTAATTTAAAACCTCCTTTATAATCTTT
>NC_090875.1:2391428-2413928 GCF_036669935.1 Montipora foliosa | reverse complement strand
TATGCAGTGCAGTAAAATGAAACGCAAAACGCCGAAAAGTCACAGGGTCGAAACTAGTTAGGAGTGCAAGATTTGCAAAGTTGCTCTTTGCCGCTCATCATGCCACAATGAATTTCGTAGTGATTGAAATCCAAACTTATAAGCTCAAATCAGGATTTAAGAAGCAAATTTTAACCCAATATGATTTTGCAGTTGATAAGTGTAAATAGAAAACAGGGTTCAACATATATTGTTATTTCTTGGCTTTAATTGGATATGTTACTGTTCGCAATATGGCGGTAAATTTGAAATTTTAAGAAAGTCGTGAATTCAGCAACAATTATTTTTAAAATTTGCATATTGTGCTCAAATCAAGTATTTGATATAAGTAAACTCACGTTTCAACTTCAATTTTGTGTATTTTATTGTCTCACAAAATGTTCCGGTAACTACTGAGCATATACAGTACTGTGCAAAAGTAATGCAAACGAAATTCGTCGAATTTCGATGAATTTTGCCGAAAACAAACGATAATTCGAAGGAAACGAAAATTCTAAGAACTCTGAACGAAAGTTCAAATTGCCTATTATTTTTAACACCGCAAAATTTCTTGGTTCCGGACGAAAGTTCGAGCGAAACGCGCATGAAATTTCCATGCCTGCCTTGAATTTTGGTTGGTGCACTTCAAATTTTTCGAAGGGTACTTTAAACTTTCAGTAAAACATCTCGAATTTACAGAAGCATACTCTTTGAATTTTCGTTGGTTTGATTCGAATTGATTAATTCTACAACAACTTTAAACAAAAACATGTGAACGCAAAGTGTCATAGTGTCGTAGTTTTCGTTGCGACTGCTCGTGTTCCGGTGAAAACAATTTTTATTCGGCTGACATTTGTTATCAGCATATTTGTTGATCAAGAAATGGCATCGTACGACTTAAGTCTCAGAAATGGAAGATTATGAGTTGGAAGTTGAAGGTTCGCTGAACTCGAGCTCTATAGATCGTTTTCACATGACGTCATCATTTTCTAAATCCAAAACTAAGGAGCCACGAAAGTTTTTATCCTCATCAGGCATAAGAGGGGGTAAATTTGTATCCATTTGCAATTTTAAAGCTCAATAGCGTGCTTTGTTTGGAAACCAGAGCATTTTGAATTTCTGAGTTATAGCGGTGCATGACACAAGGCGATCAACGATCAAGTTTATTGAGAAATATATATTTATCTCATGGTTTTGAGCCTTTTGAGAATTTAAAGCATTAGGAAAAGTGCTTAAGTAAATAACTGTCTGTTCAGTACAGATGATCACTCGCCTAGATAGCCAAAGTAAGTAACAGATGTTGACACTATTTTCCGGCCGCCATATTGGTGCACCACAGATGTGCACCAACATGGCCTTTTCATACTGGGCTCTGTAAATTTCTGCGAAACATTTCGACGAATATCTGAAGTTTGGAGAAACGCACGGGCCTAAAACTTGGAGAAGTGTCTTCTTCATTTATCCTCTACAACATCACGAATTCTTGACTTTTTCCACTGGATGGTTTTCGATTTATTTTTTTATTGCGTGACAGTGAAAACGATCTATAGCGATGCAGAAGGCACGCAATTAAGAGGCATGTGCCGACGATCCGAAATGGAAGTAAAGGGATATGGACTCAAAATACAGCTTGCTGCAAAACAAAAACGACACAACAAAACAAGTCTGGCAACAAAAGGTACATGAAACATTTACCGGTAAGCTGGTCGTGACAGTACACGTGATCTCTATTTAACCGCCGCCAGTCATTTTCCACTGGCACTGGCTTATCTGGAATTGTTTTCTTGAAAGAAGCCGTTATTCTCAATCTGTATACCCAAGTTTGAAACTTAACTAACATTTCAAGCCACTGAAATAAATATAAAGTTTTCAAAAAAAAAGAATACCTGCTGACTGTATTGGATTTACACTGAACACTGTAAACAAAATAACGCTCGTCACAGCCAAGCATTCGATACTGTTTGCAGTTCACACAGCGGATTCAGGATGAGCGTTTAGTTGCCGCGTTTGTTGTAATATTGTCGTTAATGTCACACTTTTCATTTAACTCTAGTCATGAAATTTCGCTAGATCGAATTTACGCTACTAGAATCTGTATTTTCGTTAGTTTGAATAATCGTACGCCTGAATTTTTGTTACCATTAACGAAAATACGTTTCCCTCACGTTTCGTTCTACCGAAAAACACGCTGCATTTTCGTTCTGAAATATTCACGAACTTCCCCGAAAATTCACAGTGAACAAAGAACGAATTTCGTCGAATTTCGTTTGCATTACTTTTGCACAGTACTGTATGTTTCATTTGGGAGTAAAAATGTCCATGATGGCCTCATTATGCTCCAGGAACAGCATGGGATTAGCCACCAAAGTAGTAGTAGTGAAAGGGTTAAGTGATTAGGGATTGGATCTAGTGTGCAGGTTTTCGGTCTCAGCATTCCAATGACTTTCTTTATCGTTTCACCTTCAGGCAGATAGAATGAATCAGACGTAGCTGGTGTGTTTGAAGAATCATCAGAAACAGTAGTTGCAAGTAGTGATCCTTTGTTTCTGTGAAGGTTGTTTCTTATGAGAAGGATTTTATTTCGAAAAGATTTGTTAAAGTCATCAGCAAGAATTTCTAAAGTCGTATGAGATGGTAATTCGTCCTTTGTTTTATGAAATAGACCACGAACAATTTTCAGTAGTTTGGTTTTGTCGGCTTGTTCGGTTTTTTCCCGGTAATATTTCGTTTTGTGGGCTTCTAAGCTTTTATTGTAGGTGTCACATGGTTCGCAGTAAAGTTGCTCCAACAGTCGTACCATCAAGAAGTGTCAAGCTGTGTCTTCCTGGTGTTCGGCTGTAGCGATCCTGTTCCACATCAGGAGAGAAAACATGCCATCTTGAGATGTGACTTTCATAGTTTTATCAGTGAACATAAAACATAAATGATCACTGTGCCATTCTTGGGAAGTGTTTTGATCAGCTAAGTGCAGTACAGAATTATGAACATTTCAAGCAGGAAATCTGAATAAGTAGGGTAACATAGTATACTTTTCAAAACACTCCAAGCCGTCATTAATATAGAATCTGGGTTGTCATTAAAGGAACAGTGTCACGGATCTTGCGCATGTGCAGTAACGCTGTAATAGTTTGATTAAACTGGCAAGTTTTTTCAATTTAGTCGTAGAGCGAAGTCGTTATATTATATTGGGTCTTATCGTTGCCATCCGATCTTTGATCTCTCACAAAGCCAAAAATTTAATCGAAATAATATCTATACTGTATATTTGTTGGTGTATTTGCAACATACCGCTAGCCGGCAGTTGATGTGTCATCATGTCTGATCGTGGTGGCCATCGTCCTGGAAGTGGACGAAAGGGAATATACTCTTCCAAAAAGGAGTGTGATAGGATTTGGCAAAAAGGACACCGACGGATTAACCTAGATAACATTGTGTACTCGTCGTGGGTATCTTCTTAGATCAAATGTGGCTACTCGAGTGACTCCGAGTTTGCAAGACATCTCCTTTCACTCGAATGGCAGAGAAGGTCAGTACTCTCGACTACTGCTTTTTACTGGAACTATTGTTTAGTAGGAAAACTTTTTAAAATGTCATTTGATTAGTTTTATTCAAAATGCCTTTCTTTTAGGGAGAATGATCCAGTTGTATCGTGCTCGAAGAGAAAGAGATCTAAAGAAAAAGAACGTACTCCTTCCAAACGCCGTCGCCATATTGAAGGTGAGAAATGTGTCCTGTTTTGCGTCCACTGAATGTCTGCTAGGTCATTTCTTTAATGTGGAACATTTCGTGTTAGTTGAAATAGGAAATAACACAACGTTTTGCCTTAATTCGGTAAAGAACCGAACAGTACTTAATATTATTTCTGTTGTTTTTGCTTTACTCTTTTACAGGGGATCCTCTGTCAACCTCCACCTCCATAAAACCAATCCCTACTTCTGTTCTATCGCCTAATCAGTACTTGGAGGCTGCTGGTAATACAAGGTATGCTCAGTGTTTACTCTTGTTTCTGTATCCTTGATTTATCTATGTGTTCTTGCTTTGTACACATTCAACTTGACCGATAATAATAATAGAAATTATGAAAAATACAAATGATGGAATATAGGAGCCCCGTAACATGTTTTTGTACTCATTGTGTATGCTTGACTTTTCTTATTTACAGTATTGCCGTTTGCAAATAGACATTTAATAAATTTTCCCAGGCTTTTTATTTTGAGTTAGTTAGAAATAGTTTTACCCAGGATGCAGTTTCTGTCACCTTTACATTGCAAGCATCATACAATGTGAAAAATTGAGTCAACTCCGCAAATATATTACAGGACTAAAATGAAATTACTTTTTTTCAATATATATTTTTCTTCCTAATAGTGATGTTGATGTGACTGGTGTCTCCGAATATTCTGTGAATAGCACTTATGAGGTTGCTGATGGGTCTGTTGTCTTACGAAGTGACATTCATATCTCATCATATCATATATCTTTATTTACCCTCGGATTTTTAGAGTAGCTTGGTGTAGCTAATATCTCCGAGCATTTACCCTCCCAACCATTATACGTCACAGAAGACAGACGACAACACCGGGAACTACATGCCCTACTCTTTGCGACAAGTGTGCAGGTTCTTTTACGTCCCACAGGATTATGAACATTGAAGGGACATAGAGTCATCTGTGCCAAATGACAAGAACCAGGGCACAGATGACTCTATGTCCGAAAGTGAATCAGATGACGACACTGAGGAAACTGAGAGGGATGGGGCGAGATGGCCGAGGTGGACAGACGTGTGTTTCGGTGAAGTGTAGCTTCTGCCTCTACACAAGACAAGAAATCAAAAGATTATTATTCACTTCTTGTCGGCAAGAAAGCGCAGCCACCCTATATAGTCCTTACACTGCAAAGAATTTTTAATTTTTCTTCTGATCAAATAAACCACGTTTTTATTTTACCTCACCGTGTTGCCCTCGAATCATACGTCAAGGCCTTTCAATACAAAGTTCTTACCTCTATACTCTACACTAACACAAAATTGCACAAAATCGGTTTTAGACCAAATGCTCTGTGCAGTTTTTGCAAGGCTCAGTCAGAAACTTTAAGCCACTTTTTTTATCACTGTTCACATTCCAGACATTTCTGGACTGATTTTGAGTCTTACTGGCATTTTTTATCCAATCACCGGGTACACCTCTCTTTGGAAAATGTTTTATATGGAATAATATCGCAACAATGCCCTTTACTAAATTTACTAAATTATTTTGTTTTTGTGGGACTGCAGAAGAAGCTAAATTAATCCAGAAATTACTGGGTTTAAGAACAAAATTGTTCTCAAGTGCGAAATAGAAAGGAAAATTAAAAACATGAAAGACTATTTTAAAAAGAAATGGGTGCTCATACCAACTCGATAAGCCTACTTGCCTGTTGTTTTACTGTTTGTTGTTGTTGTTGTTTGTCTCTCTCTTTCTAGTTATTTATAATGTAAGGCGTTTTATCCTAACATAACAATCCACCCTTCAATTGTAAATAAAAAAAATAAAATAATAAAAAAAAAAACCCTAACTCATTCAATAAGAAGAGCACTCCCAGAACACAGGGCAAAGGACAGCTCAGAAGCATTCATTTGACCCTTGACACTTTTAGATTTCATCCAAATATTTAAAGGCATCAGACTCATTCAATAGGATCCGTCCAGCACATAGGACAAAGGACAATTGAGTGCATTCTTTTTACTCTTGCCACTTTTAATTTTCATACACAAATGCAAAGGTATCAAAGTCATTCAGTAGGATAGCCCCCAGCAAACAGCAAAAAGGTCAACTGAGTAGGTTTAATTTCATTGTTGCCAGTTTTATATTTCACCCACAAATAAAAAGGTATAAGGTGCACTGAAATATGGGATGTAATGCAGCACACAGGACAAAGGACAGGAAAAAAGAAGTTGGACTAAAATTTTACAGGAAAACTGCAGTGACAAATTTCAATTTCTAGTCAGCTGTATGGAGCTAAAACTGCATGCAAGCAACATGCAAAACAATCCACAGGTGTAAAAGAGACAAGTCCTAAAACATCACCAAGAGGCAGCCTCTTCGGAGCGTTACATGAAACCATCAAACAAGTCAGGCCACGAATTCCAGAAAAAACTGTTACGTTGGAAGAAAGAAGTGAAAGGGTAGACACCCTTAAGGACAAAAAAGTGCTCAAATCAGAACTGACTGAAAATAGTATCAAAACAAGTGCAGGTTCGAGAGAGAATGCTGAATTCGCTACAGTACCTGATCAAAGTTTGGAACGAGAATTTTCCCAGAGGAATCCTTAGGTTGAAACTTGAGGTACAGCGTTTAGCTTACAGACAGGAATACAAAGATAGAGAGCTAGCAAATTTGAGATGTAACAAAAATTGAAGGAGAAGGAACAGACTTTTATAGAGTTGTTGGACGAGCTTGACCATCCAAACATGCATAATGAACATCTTGTGTATCATAATAACACTTTGGAGAAGACGAGGAATTACAGTTCCAGCTTGATGAACTTAGTATTATGATGGACAATTTGGAAAAGACGGCTCATCTGCAAAAGAAGGAACATGACTATAGCTACCTCCGAGAAGAACTGGAGCTATTACAGGGATGCTTGAAATTAAGTGAGGGTCGAGAAAGAATGCTAGAACTCAGAGTCGAAAGCCTCGAAGACAACTGCACGACATCTAGAAACCACAATTTCAAGATAACAGCCGAGGTGTCCAACAGGGAACTTATTTTACAAAAGCAACAAGCGAGTTGCAAGCATCAGTGCATGATGCGACTACCGAGTCAAAACATATAGAGGCTGTCAGGAGATTGGAAAATGAAATGGAAAACTTACAGCTCAAATTGACGGAAAACAATGACTTGCTAACAAGCATGGAAGCACAGTTTATGTTGAAACAATCACTGTTTAAAGAAGAACTTCAAAAAGCAGAAATACTGTTTAACCAAAAGAATTTTTCTCTTCAGGAGACAGAAACAAAGCTGCAAGTCCTGACGTTAGCCTTTGCTAACACGGAGAAAAAACATCAAGAAACTATAGAGCAATTACAGGGAGAACGAGAAAGATTACAAATGCTGTTGACGGATCAGTCAAATACTTTAGAGCAGAAAGAAAGAGAACTTCAAGTTTTAACTTCGTCCCTTGTTTGCGCGAAGCAAAGCCATGAACATGGCATGAAACAGAAGCAAACAGATCTTGAGAGCATCCAAAGATGTTTGAACGAAAAGACACACACGTTAGAGGAGACACAAAAGAACCTAATGGCTGTTTCCGCAACTGTTGATGAAATACAAAAAGAAGCCGTGGTAAAGCTTCAAGAAGAGTTGAATAGTACCCAAAGTGCATCGGGAGATAATGACGATTGAAAATTAAGGCATTGTCCAACAGCTGGAAAATGATTTGAAAAGACTGCAAAAAGTGCTGAGAGAGAAACAATTAGAATTGGACAAAATGGAAGTTAACCTGCAGTTAAAGGAGTCAAAGGGTGCATTCCTTTGGGAGGATCTGGATCAGGATTTCTGATTGGTGGCGTTCCTTTCGAGCAAATCTTTTTTCAGATCAGTGATCTATCGAATCCACTCTCGACAAGGATTCAAGTGATCTGTAAACAAATCATCAGATCAATGATCCGGCGCGTTCCTTTGGGTGAAGGATCCGAAATTAATCACTGTGTGCAGCGGTTTTGGTCTTGAATTACATATACTTCACATATGAGATGCACTTACGTGAATTTTCCCGCGTTCGTCAGCATTTGTGTTGAGGTAAGTGGTCTTAATTTAAACCTGTTTCTGCCTATTATTGAGTGAAATTCATCAGAAAATCGACAAAGTGCCAGTGAAATACAAATATCTGAGAGGGTTGTGCAAAACTTTGCTTCGGTTTTACCACGAAATTGTCGTATAACTCCACGGAATACTCGTGAATGCAACCTCCATGATGGAACCCCTGGCCTTGTTTCGTAACATTGCTTGCAATATTATTACTGGCTATTTATTTGCTCGTTTGTTTTAGCAACCTCTTGCTATTTTGCCGTACGTTTAGGTTATTTTAATGGTTTTCGCTTTCGGGGTTCATATTTGGCCATTGCATTTTCAATATGCTACACATATGCCCTTGCTTGGGAACTCATGATAACTGGAATGCTATTTCCTAAGACCCTGATGGCCCGTTGATGTTTATGTCTTATTCTATGATTTAAAAGATCATAAATGTGATAACTTTATTATTTTTTAAATCTCTACAAAAGAGAGCAAAAATGCCAGGAGTGGGCATGATATGTTAAAGGATCCCTCACAACCATAATACCTTGCGCGCGCGAAGTGTGAAATCCGCCATTTTCTCTGCCATCTGTTATTGGACATTTCGGAAAGTGAAAAGAAATCCTCGTTCACCCTTGTACATCTGCCTCACTGAGGTCTTAAACTTCCTCAAACGCGTTCTAAAATTATCACTCCTTATACTTGACTAGTTATTTCCTCATTTTTCTCCTGTTTGGAGGCAAATTTGTCGGTTAAACTGGAGGTCTTCGATGGCCTTTCATGTTCCTGAGCCTGGACGACCACAGGCAACTGCAGGAACTAAGAGAATTATCCTTCGAGAGTCAACTTTTCGCCTATGGAATGAAAGGAAAGAAAAGTTAATATCAAGGGCCTAAGTAACAGCCAATTTGCTGAGATTTTGCTTCATCAATACATCGAGGAGCTTCGTGCTAGGAGCAGTTCCGGTCAAGAATTATCGCCAGCTGAAACCTCTATCGACAACGGACCTAGCTCAAGTAAGGTTTCAGTTCTATTCATCTATTTCTCTTCAAGGCCAGTCTAGATTCGTTTTGGTTTTTCAAAGCGTGTTATATATATCTAAGTCCAGTAAGCAAGAAGTGTTTTCCACTGTTTAGCAAGGAGTTTGATTTTTGGTCGGCTCATTCTAATGATGTTCTGTCTAGGTAGACGTGAGCTCTTCCAATCTACCCCTTTGAGTAAAAGAGCAAGGATCGAAATTGACGTGTCTCCTGTGGTTCCAGGCAGAAATGACGAGGACACAAATACACTGTGAGTACACACGTTTTACATCAGTTTCACTGGACGTTTAGGTTTATACTAATGGGAGGCAGGATGAATGCATGCAAATAGACATATCATCATATTATTATATGGCAACAGTGTTTCCAGTGCATGTCTATTATGGTTTGTTTTTCACAAACAAACCTTGGCCAACTTTTTGTGCTAATGTTTCATTGTCTTTTTATTATTATGATGATGGTGATTAGTATTATTATTATTGTTATTCATTACACGGTAGTACTTTTTCTTAGTTTTCTAGCACTGAACATTCACAAAAATGTTTTTGAATTACCACTGTATTATAATTTTTGAATATTGTTATCTGTATTTTTCCTCTCACAGTGTTGACGTAACTGGGGAATCTGTTCTGTTGGACCCAAAAAAAGATGATTCTCTTGCTCAAGAAATTTCAGTATCTGCAGTGTCACTTGTGCAGAGTATGGCTACCCTCAATCCTGCATTTGGGAGTCTCGGTGGAGATCCTTTTGTAGATGAAAGTATGAGGTATGTACATGTGTATTAATTGATTTTACTCTACTACAAAGGTAGGATCATCTTTTGGTTACAAGTGTTGATCTTTAAATCCACCGATAGGTGCAGTAAACACAAGGATTTGTCATGTTCAAGATGTCCCACACAATTTTCTTTATGTCTGCAAAAAAAAAACAACATTCAAGCTTTGTTTTGTCTTTTGTTTCTAGTTCTGATCCTGGTTCAAGTGATGAGTTCACTGATGGTTCTTTGTCAGATTATGAGTCCTCCAATGACCTGTCCAGTGATGGTGAACGTGAAGAAGATGACCTATATCAGCCTCTGTCTTTCAGGTCAGTAAATATCCAATCAATGAAAACAGACACATCTTGTACTTATTCTAGGGATTAAAGTAAAATCCTGAGGTATGACAGGTTAAAAAATGGGAGTGAGGAAAATTATTTTGGCAGTCAGAGGGCCTGATTACATGAGCCAAGCTGGCCCGGTTAGCCGGGCTAGTGTCAGTTTGCTGGGATCTCGGCATGGTTGTTAAACGCAACAAAAATTAACTCTGTGATTACATGATAGCTGGGCCAGCCCGGTTAGCCGAGATCCTGGTATCGCGGTGCCAAGATCCCAGCCAACCAGGCTGAGAGATTTTTCCATGTAATTGCGTTTGCCGGGCCAGCCCAGCTCATTAAGCCAATCAGAGTACAAAATCAAGTTCGCCCCGGTTTCCCACGATTTATCGCATCAGCCATCATTTGGGCTGGCTCGCCTCAGGTAATACCGGCCTGAAAGTCATCTCGGCACACCGAAGCAGCCCGGCTAACCGGGCCAGCCTGGCTCATGTAATCAAGCCCAAAGGTAAAACTGTCCATATAGCACAATAATTTGATAAAAATATTAATTTAATGATTTTCACTCATTTATTGCTTTGCAGTTCCCATTAGCATTCAGTAGATGACAGTGCAACTCTGACAACTATTGAATCATGCCCTAGTGCTGAAGGTGAGTCTGTGGTTCAAGTGCGTCAAGAAGAACCTGAAAAGACCTCTACTGATGTTCTACCAGAAATGGGACCCCAGACTTGTGAAGAACGGAAGAAAATGTTACAAGAAATTGTCCAAAAGGATTTTAAGGAACTTACAAAGGGCAAAACTTTGTCATTTAAATACCAAGCCATGTATGAAGGTGCACGAGTGATGGTGGATGTAGAGAAAATTGTGCCATTGTTTGAGGGTCCTTGTGGGAAGAAAAGTATTGAAGCAAAAGCTCGAAGCTGGTGTGTTGACAATTACATACCAGTGCAAAAGTAACCATCGTGATATCTGGCACTCATCCAAAGTGCTTTCAACCAAAGGTGGGCAGAAACTGTTTGTTTCATCGACTCTTTTGGCAGCAGCAACATTGATCACAGGAAATAACTTTGAAAAAATCAGCCTCTTTGCACGTTGTTTGAACATGAATTTCATCTCATCGACGACTTTTCATCGTATTCAGAGGTATGACAGGTTAAAAAATGGGAGTGAGGAAAATTATTTTGGCAGTCAGAGGGCCTGATTACATGAGCCAAGCTGGCCCGGTTAGCCGGGCTAGTGTCAGTTTGCTGGGATCTCGGCATGGTTGTTAAACGCAACAAAAATTAACTCTGTGATTACATGATAGCTGGGCCAGCCCGGTTAGCCGAGATCCTGGTATCGCGGTGCCAAGATCCCAGCCAACCAGGCTGAGAGATTTTTCCATGTAATTGCGTTTGCCGGGCCAGCCCAGCTCATTAAGCCAATCAGAGTACAAAATCAAGTTCGCCCCGGTTTCCCACGATTTATCGCATCAGCCATCATTTGGGCTGGCTCGCCTCAGGTAATACCGGCCTGAAAGTCATCTCGGCACACCGAAGCAGCCCGGCTAACCGGGCCAGCCTGGCTCATGTAATCAAGCCCAAAGGTAAAACTGTCCATATAGCACAATAATTTGATAAAAATATTAATTTAATGATTTTCACTCATTTATTGCTTTGCAGTTCCCATTAGCATTCAGTAGATGACAGTGCAACTCTGACAACTATTGAATCATGCCCTAGTGCTGAAGGTGAGTCTGTGGTTCAAGTGCGTCAAGAAGAACCTGAAAAGACCTCTACTGATGTTCTACCAGAAATGGGACCCCAGACTTGTGAAGAACGGAAGAAAATGTTACAAGAAATTGTCCAAAAGGATTTTAAGGAACTTACAAAGGGCAAAACTTTGTCATTTAAATACCAAGCCATGTATGAAGGTGCACGAGTGATGGTGGATGTAGAGAAAATTGTGCCATTGTTTGAGGGTCCTTGTGGGAAGAAAAGTATTGAAGCAAAAGCTCGAAGCTGGTGTGTTGACAATTACATACCAGTGCAAAAGTAACCATCGTGATATCTGGCACTCATCCAAAGTGCTTTCAACCAAAGGTGGGCAGAAACTGTTTGTTTCATCGACTCTTTTGGCAGCAGCAACATTGATCACAGGAAATAACTTTGAAAAAATCAGCCTCTTTGCACGTTGTTTGAACATGAATTTCATCTCATCGACGACTTTTCATCGTATTCAGAGGTATGACAGGTTAAAAAATGGGAGTGAGGAAAATTATTTTGGCAGTCAGAGGGCCTGATTACATGAGCCAAGCTGGCCCGGTTAGCCGGGCTAGTGTCAGTTTGCTGGGATCTCGGCATGGTTGTTAAACGCAACAAAAATTAACTCTGTGATTACATGATAGCTGGGCCAGCCCGGTTAGCCGAGATCCTGGTATCGCGGTGCCAAGATCCCAGCCAACCAGGCTGAGAGATTTTTCCATGTAATTGCGTTTGCCGGGCCAGCCCAGCTCATTAAGCCAATCAGAGTACAAAATCAAGTTCGCCCCGGTTTCCCACGATTTATCGCATCAGCCATCATTTGGGCTGGCTCGCCTCAGGTAATACCGGCCTGAAAGTCATCTCGGCACACCGAAGCAGCCCGGCTAACCGGGCCAGCCTGGCTCATGTAATCAAGCCCAAAGGTAAAACTGTCCATATAGCACAATAATTTGATAAAAATATTAATTTAATGATTTTCACTCATTTATTGCTTTGCAGTTCCCATTAGCATTCAGTAGATGACAGTGCAACTCTGACAACTATTGAATCATGCCCTAGTGCTGAAGGTGAGTCTGTGGTTCAAGTGCGTCAAGAAGAACCTGAAAAGACCTCTACTGATGTTCTACCAGAAATGGGACCCCAGACTTGTGAAGAACGGAAGAAAATGTTACAAGAAATTGTCCAAAAGGATTTTAAGGAACTTACAAAGGGCAAAACTTTGTCATTTAAATACCAAGCCATGTATGAAGGTGCACGAGTGATGGTGGATGTAGAGAAAATTGTGCCATTGTTTGAGGGTCCTTGTGGGAAGAAAAGTATTGAAGCAAAAGCTCGAAGCTGGTGTGTTGACAATTACATACCAGTGCAAAAGTAACCATCGTGATATCTGGCACTCATCCAAAGTGCTTTCAACCAAAGGTGGGCAGAAACTGTTTGTTTCATCGACTCTTTTGGCAGCAGCAACATTGATCACAGGAAATAACTTTGAAAAAATCAGCCTCTTTGCACGTTGTTTGAACATGAATTTCATCTCATCGACGACTTTTCATCGTATTCAGACATTTTATGTTGTTCCAAGCATCAAGGAACTATAGGCTGAAATGAAAGGAAAAATTTGGAATCTTTTAGAAAAGGAACATTTGATTCTGTGTGGTGATGGGCGAATGGACTCCCCTGGTTTTAGTGCAAAGTATTGTTTGTACACCATGATGGACCACGTCCTGGATTTAATTGTTGACGTTGAAGTAGTGGACAAAAGAGAGGCAGGTGGCACTTCTTCACTCATGGAAAAGATGGGCTGCAAGAGGATCCTTGAGAGAATGGTGGGAATACTAAATCTTCAGGAGTTGGTGACTGATGCTTCAAGTGTTATAATGAAGATGGTGAGAGAACTGAAAGGTAATCTTATAGTAAAATTTTGCAATTTGATTTTCTATACATTATCCCACATGCCTTCTTACCTCCACTGGAAATATTTGCTAAATAATTACATTCAATGACCAGCTCCTGGGCATTTTCACCTTTTTAGTTATTTCTTGGAGCTGGTAACCCTTTAACTTTATAAAATCATCTTTTTATTTGTATGAAACTTCTAAATGGGCAATCAAGTGTTGTTGCCAATAGGTGACTGTTTTCAATAATACTTAGACACAGTACAAATGTTTACGAACCTTGTGGCTGGAGTTCAGGCAAATTGTTATTCCAATACATCCCCTATTCAAATGGAACTAGCTAGCAAATGAGGCTTGTGCAAGTGTACGGTTTGATAACATTCCCTGACACCAGCCTCATTTGCAGGCTAAATCCAGTTCAAAACAGAGGCTAAAACTCCTCAAGAATGTTTTCTGTTTTTCTGCTAGGCCACATCATGATGTGTCGGTTTCTATTTGTTGTTCATCTCTCAACATTTTTTAATTTTTTTTAAAAGAAAGTCTGTCCATAAAGGTTAAAAATGTTGGTTTTGTATTCAGAGATGAATGCCCATGAGGTTATATATAGTGATTCAAGTTGCATTCTATTTTATTTATATTCACTGTAATCTCAATGTTTCTGCCTTGACAGGTCAAAATTGCGAAGTGCTGGAGCACTTTTTTCATTCACTGGATGTGTGGCACAAATCTGTCACGCTAACAGCGAAGTTGTCTGCTGTAAGTATATCATTTCAGGTGTTGCATATCAATTAGCTAGAGTGAGACTTCAGGGTGGGTGCTGTACCTCCTGTAGGTAAGTCATTAACCCCACTTGAAAAAAGAAAATTTTGATTTCATGGCTTTTTGCTAGAATGGTTGACTATATTTTGTACACGTGTACCTTGCTTTTTTCCTTAGCAACTACATATATATGACCTTATAGTACATTCATTGTTTTACGAATACGTGTAAGTATCTTTGTCAGATGTTTGATTCTTGCATAGGCAAAGTTGCATATCGACATTATTCTATGTTGTACGCTGTATACTGTTGTATTGTAAGATCTTTGCCACGTATCGAGCGTGTTATTAATTAGTTAGATTCTAAATTCTAAACTTGAAAACGTTTCGCCTTCCCGGCCTCTTCAGTTCTTAATATTATTTAGGTTTCTGGATTTGTACTTGTATTTGCATAAGATCTACACGGTCTCCCATGGGAGGCAGAACGTTAATTGTAGAGCGTTAATTGTAGATGTTTGAATGTCAATTAATCCTTTTCAATTCTTGCGTGTGGTAAACACACGGTATTCCATTCTTCTTTCGCGTTCATACTCTTTCTTTCTGGGATTTTTCTGATATGTATTGCTTCTGTTATTTGTCTGAAGAGGCCGGGAAGGCGAAACGTTTTCAAGTTTAGAATTTAGAATCTAACTAATGAATAACACGCTCGATACGTGGCAAAGATCTTACAATACAACAGTATACAGCGTACAACATAGAATAATGTCGTAAGTATCTTTCTTGTACTGTAAATCGTGCCATGCAGCTTAATCTCAATCAGGATTTTAATTCAGATACCAAAGTGGGTTTCTGATTTGCAGGCTACTTGAAGTAAACTCATTTTTTTTATAGGCCTCGAAAGTAAAGGGGTGTGAACCGTTGGCACAGTGGAGTGAACCAGTAAGAAACCACTTTTGGCACTGCACTGAAACCTGTGATGGGGATTTGACTAAACTAAAGGTAGGTGTATCTCAATTGATAGGTTGCTATGTATGTACATATATTGTTAGTTAGTCACTGGTTCTGGGTTAAACCATTTATTCGAACTTGAAATGAGCATCAATCTCTACGACGAATTACGACCCTAAAAATTTTGTAAACAACATCTCCACATGGTTGCAAAAAACGTCCACTAAGCAATCAAAGTCACATGACCTTAGTATCTGCACTTTGAGTACAGTATAACAAAATGTCCTTCACATCAGTCATAGATGTAAAACAATTGTAAATAAAATGGATTCCTCTTAAATTTTGGTCTAGCAGTGAACAACAATAGTGGCAAGCTATGCCTCAGCCTCAGTTGATACTTATCTACATACAAGTCATGACTTAAATTGTTAATATTTTTGCAGGAAATGTGGATTGGAGTAATCCACTATGTCTGTGGGGAGCATGAGTGGGAGAATGGTGAGTGCTCCCATGGACAGTTGACTGAAGTAGAAGAGGGAAAGGAGATTTTAGCCAAAGACTCTAAAGCAGCAGAGGAGTTGTGCAAAATAGTATTTGATGCAGAATGGTTGAAGTCTCTGCAGCACTATGTGAGATTTAGGTATGTTCTTCCTGTCCGGATGCCGAACATCCGAAAATACAAATGTTTTAAGTTACTGTTATGAATGAATTGTGTCTAATAATAGATGTTTAATTATCAGATCACGAGAATGAAATTGGAATCACCAAAGTGTACCATGAAATACCATAAACTTCATTTAGACATTTGGACTTGCAGAGTAGCAATTGCTACTAGTTGAAAACAGTAACAAGATGTTTTATGTACCTACCATGAGAAACTTTCACTCCTAGGTTTTATTGAAGAATTATCTTTACAAATATTTCATAATTTATTCCTTTATGTTTTATAATCTTTCTTTCTTCTATATATTGAAATTTTGGAATTTATAACTTTTGATTGGGGCACTCCTGGTAGTGGAAAGGTTGATAAATGATTGTCTCGTTTGTTTTCACTCTACAATACTCGTCACATTTGTTGGAACACCCATCCCCGTTTCCCCATTCCTCCAATGTTGATTTCCACAACTATTAGTAGTCGCCCGAAAAATTCTCACACAACATTGAATTGGGGGAAGGGGGATGTGGTCTAAAATACGATCTTGTAACACCATGATTCTAACCATTCGCTAAGTGTTCCAACTAAATATGTCTAGTATTGTAAGTATCGGAGAGGCTGAACATTTATGCACGCATGCGCTGACGGAGACGAGAAAAATATGCAGTACCTCCAGACGTGGCACTGGAGCGTCGTACCAAACAAATCATCCCGGGATTTCGGCCCGTGCGATCACTTTTGGACGCAGTTGGCCCTTCGCTGCTTTCTGCTACCGACCTCGCCTCCCGGTACTGCATTGAGGGAGGGATATGTCGGCCCCTAAACCATATGAGACAAATCCCACGCCTACTCACAGCTCCAAACCGCCCTTGTCATTACAATTTAACGTAAGATTTCGATGGCTTATATATTTAAGAGAAAAGTCATTTTATCTGTCATATGGTAAGCACTGGAGTCGCAGATTACAAAGTGCACGCATGCGCCCTGCCGAAGGTAACATACATGCATGCATAAAACTTTATTTCATCTCGAATTTCAGAATAATATCTTCGAGACATTACAGCTAACATACATGATATATACAGATACATAACTAAGAATTAAATAATATTTAAAGATATATTAATCAAAACGAAAAGCCGCTGTACAAAATCCGTTCCTGGATTAGTTTAAAACCAGTAAACTCAGTGGTACGGGAAAAATCAGGTAGCGCATTTCGCAACGTACTTAGTAAATACGTAAGAAAAATGAACTAAGACCATAACTGGTTGTTCTAGGTTTATTGAGGGACAGAATGTAATTTCCACGAAGATCATGCATAAGAAGAGAACGGGAGAGAAAACGTATTTTTCATATATGCAGGACAAGCCTTTTCTTTCTTTAACTACTTTTATACAGTAATATGAGGAAATTTTGAATACGCCTATTGCATAGAGATGTAGAGTTTGACTTAAGTGGTACGTAAGAGGACAGGTAATCGCAAATACAAATCTCATTACTCTCTTATTTACATTATACCGTTTCTTTGATATGAAATTACTAAAGGCCAGGCTGAGTTTCCTATGATAAAAAGTCTATGTTAACAGCACGCACCTTGGCTACTCCTTAGTATCCGCCTAGGAATCGTCTTCTCGCTACTTTGTCCTCATTTGATGAGGACCAGTCTCTGCTTGCCTTCTTCATGCCCAGAAGGAATTCTGGGTAATTCGGCCGTTCCATGACAAGGGAAGACCACCGATTCTCATTTCATAGATTTTCTTATGAGGGTGGAGCCACCCAGTCCTAGCGGCAAAATACAACATCGATTGAAGATTTTAGCTTTCAAAACTTGCTCAAATTGTATCGGTAGGTCCTGGAATTCGTCCACAGAAAGGCCAGAGAGACGACTTTACTGATGCTGTGAACCGCCATGTTTACAACAGAGCAATTTAGGCATTCCAGTCTGGATGAAATCATCTCTCACCTGTCTCGAGAAGACCAGACACGCACGGTTCTTACGTTACGTTTATGCCCCTGTAGAATCAACCGAAATCTCAACTCCTTGTCAAAAGTTAACCAGCATCTTAATATTCTTGGTAGGCTACAACACTCGTCACATTTGTTGGAACACCCATCGCTGTTTCCCCCTTCCTGAATGGGGGAAGGGGGATGTGGTATAAGCTACGATCTTGTAGCACGATGATTCTGACCATTCGCTAAGTGTTCCAACTAAATATGTCTAATATTGTAGGCACACAAGTAAACTGGAGAACTTTAACTCCATGCTCCTGAAATATGCTTCGAAACAAATTGCATTGTCGTAAGTATCAACCATTTTTCCTGCACTTAGATTTCTCTTTTTTCATGATTGTTGACCCCCCCCCCCCCCAAGTGTCAGCTACTTCATATTTCTTCAAGTTGATATCAGTTTAATAGATGTGTTTCAACATAATCAAAACCAATTGTTCTTTCTACTCAAAGTCCATCTGACAGTCTAGGGCTCTAATCTAATAAGAAATCCAAACAAAAAACCCAGGTGACTCTTTTTTGGCAACAAACATTCTCGCTCAAGTTTGCATACATTTTGACACAATGACATACATGTAGTCATCTGATTACTGCATATTTTACTGGCTAGGCACATATAGAGCCCACAGCACAGGGCCATGGTCTCAATAATCTTGAGGCTAATTTGACCTAATACAAAAAAGAAATTGTCATACAATACTTTATTTATTAACCTATTAATTAGAGAATTAATGAGTTTAATTATTTTTAGATATGAAGTGTTCACTGGAAGGTGTTTGTTGGCTGTGCTGGATCACAACTTCCATCTTTTCCGGAAGACAATTGATGGGAAATTCAAAAAATTGTACTCAAAGCGGTCTGGAAACTGGAGAGCGGAAGCGGTGAAAGAGGACAAGACCTATAGCTACTGGCCAGCACTAATTGCAGAAATACTGTCTAAGAGAGCCGAGGACCGGGAAACTGCAGCCAGACATGTGACTGTCTCTCCAACAGATCCACAGCATCTTGCCCCAACCATAGCTATGAAGGAGGCACCCGCTACTGGATATTTGCTTGCTGCAAGATTGTCAAGGTTCAAACAGCAGACATCACAGAAATCTGAGTAAACCCATGCGATGACAATAGCCCATTTTACAGTTGTGTGCTCAGTTACCTGGCCTTCGAATGCAAGTCAGGCTGGAGTTGACCTTGCTCTGATACAGACCTTTCTGCTTTTTCATTCAAGTGCCAGCGAATTAGCATAAGAACTTGATTAACACAACTCACTGCCATTCAAGGGGCAGGTCACTGAGCAGACAACTGTAAAATGGTCTATTCTAATGTTCAAGAACACAGAGGATGATTTCATCATTGCTTTATGAACTTTTGAAAATTATTTCAAGTAGTTAAAAAATGGTTGAGAAATTTTCTAAAACAGGCATTTTTTTCGTACTACCATGTGTAAACAGTAACTGTAATGAATAAAATGTTTTTTACCCTTGGCACCCCATACTTGCTAACAAATATACAGGTAGGTATAAATAGAATGAATCTTTTATCAAAAACCTGTCTTGTTCTTGAAATTATGATCAGTTATAAACAGTAACTGATAAAATGTTTTTTACCCTTGGCACCCCATACTTGCTAATAAATATAGGTATAAATAGAATGAAACTTTTATCAAAAAACCTGTCTTGTTCTTGAAGTTATGGTCATAAGCTTACAAATAATGCAACATAGTTGGCCTTTGCCTACATGTAACAACTCTCATTCATAAACTTGGGCAAGAGAAAGGGGAAAACCTGTTCTTTTCACAAACCAACAGTTTAAAAAAAAATGTCACCAGACATTTGAACGTCAACAAGAGGAATAACAGTTACTTCTAGCTTACAAGTGTGTTAGTCTTTGCACAAAACTTTGCAAAATTACAACAGTTCATTATGAACAATAAATAAAAAACTGCTTATTGAGCAACTAAGATTGTCTGTATCCCATATAAATGCCATCTGGAGCAGGATAGAATCTCCTTATTGTGAGAACAACACATGAAGGCAAAACTCGTCGGTTTCCCTTTCCCAGTTTCCCATATTTCCATAAACAGTATTGTCTGTAGGCTGCCTTTCTAAAGGAATTGGTAGAATAATCAGGTTCCTCAGCCAGTATGTCGAACCTTGCCCGGATAGCTAAGGTCAGTACTTCCCGGTCAAGGCAGATGTTTTGATACATAGCGTACGAAGTGACACAAGTTCTCTTTCTGCAACAAACAATCTCCATATCTAAAGGCATTGGTCTACAAACTGAACAATCGCACCATTCAGGAACATCATCTCGATCAGGACCGTGATCAGGTTCAGCAGAGTCACTTTAGAAGAATCTTTAGAAGAATCGTTTAAGGTCATCACTCAACGAGGGGACACGGTTGAACATGGCGTCGATACACGGTGAAGCCGGCTCTGATAAATTTGATTTCTTGGATAAATCCACAAATAGCAATCCTCGAATTAAAGTAGGATTTGATGAAAAGAAACATATGTATATATGGGATGGTGATTTTGAGACGTTTAAAGATTTTTGTCAACAGGATTTAGGGTTCGAACTGTTAAAAACCACCGGTGAAGATGGCGACCGAAAAATGTCAATCAAGACGAAGGGAGCAACGCTGACCTTCCACAAGAACACCAAAACCATACAAGTACAAGGATCTGATGCATCAGTTGTAAAGGAGAAGTTAAAGTCGTTTCTAAGGCACCCTGAGCTCGACCAGCCCGAATATGCTGAGATTGAATTATCCTGCCATCTTGACTTCGGCGTAGGAGAAGAGAACAGCCACATAGATTCTACTCAACGGCTGTGCAAGCAGATTAGAGATATGAAAAAGGAAATATCCAAACTTTGGAATATTATTCAGACGCCAAATCAATTAGAAAAGCAGGATTGTCAGTGTTCGGTAGAAGTCCGTCGACTTGAAGATCAGAATCGGTCGCTAAAAGGCAGGCTTGAGGAAGTTGAACAGGAAAAGGACGCTCTTTTGTTATCACTTTCCTTACTGGCCGCTAAAACACATACACCTGAGTCTCCACCTACTATGGATAACTCGATAATAGAACTGCACACACAACAGGAACCTTCAACATCTACGACTACAAATGATGCTTTAACTGATAACAGAGCTCCGAAGGCATGTACAGGTATAAGAAAGCGGTCTTCTAGTGCAGGTTCGGGAAAAAGTGCTACAGTCCCGTCGACAAGTTCGGTCAAACCCATTAAAGGTAAGAAGCCTAAAGTATTAATAATTGGGGATTCCATGACCAAGGAAGTAGAGGCCGAGAAGCTGTCAAAAACCCAGTCAATAACTAAATCTTGTATTCCCGGAGCGACAGTTGTAAAGATAAGAGATCAACTTGTTTCGACATTTATTGAGGACAGTGGGTATGATCACGTTATAATACACGCAGGCACAAATGACTTAGCCGACTCACAGCAGGATGAAGTGATTGAGCGAGTAAAGGAGATGGCGGTGAAGGTCACAGAGCTTAGCTCTTCAACGAAGATTACAATCTCAAGTATAATAACAAAGCGGGAACCTGATGTAAACAACAAAATTTCGCATATTAATGAATCCCTGAAGTCTGTTTGTGTTACCAAAGGGTGGACATTTATCGATAATTCACGCATCGAAATCGCACACCTTAAGAACAAAGGAATTCATTTGAACAAAGACGGAGTTAAACTTTTTGCTGCAAACACCATTAGGCAAGCACTGAACCCTAAACATTGGTCTAAAGGGAAAAACAACACAAATTTTCATGATCCCGTTTGGAAATTAGCCAAAGTTCTCAGTCAAATAACTCGGGGCAATGCGCCATAAATTCAATCAGTCAAGGTTGTTCTACAACAACAGAATTAGCCGATCAACCCCCGCTAAATAGCCATTTGCTTAAGGAGATGTCTAATAATAGAGGTTTTAAATTGGCAGCCCTAAATATTGTGAGTCTTCGGGCCCATATAGATGAACTCCGCGTTTATTTGCATTCAAAAGTCATTGATATTCTTGCAATTAATGAATCCCGCCTTAGTAGCTCAATCTCAAATGGTGAAGTTTCCATTCTAGGCTATATCCTGGAAAGAAATGACCGAAACAGGGATGGTGGTGGGGTTGCTCTGTATATAAGAAATACAATAAATTATGAGCTTCTGCATGATTATGATGATGATAGGCTTGAATGGCTAGGTATCAAAGTAAATAAATTCATGACTAAGCCTTTTATTGTTGGGACCTGGTATAGGCCCCCTGATGCTAATGCTGAAATATTGATGGCTTTTGAATCACTTATTGACCGTATCGAGATGTTAGGGCTAGAAGTGAATATAATAGGAGATTTCAATTGTAATGTGGGTGCCACTCTCTTGGAATCTCATACAAAAAAATTATTGGATATTTGCAATCTCTACCAATATCATCAATTAATTCGCGAGCCCACTCGTATTACAGAAAAAACAGCCAGTACAATTGATTTGTTTATTACAAATAATAATGATTTATTTACGCAGTCTGGCGTTTCTCACATTGGCATTAGCGACCATTCTC
>NC_090875.1:2378928-2386428 GCF_036669935.1 Montipora foliosa | reverse complement strand
TGGAGATGGCTTACATACATGTACATTGACATTGTCAGTCACCTTTGCTGTTGTGTTTTGTATTATTGTACTGCTTATGTTACATCTTATCATACAGCATGTTCCATATTGCTGAAGAACTCATGGCCAGGCTTTCATAATTGGTTGTATATGACTTTTTGTTGAGTATCATTGTTACACAACGAGCCAGAGATAATCGGAAGTAAAAAAATGCGACTCACACGGTTGCTAGGGAGTGACATCATATTCATGGTCAGGACATATCATCATGGCTGGTTTGTGGTTGTGTTGTGGTTTAAGCCCTGTAGAGTATTCACAAGCAATTAACACTGAAAGGTACCTGGTTTTAATATGGATGGAATTTAATGTATTGACATTTCCGGAGCTTGGATTTCACATTAACCTTGAGCAGCGCGGGAAATTGCGCTGTTTCCCTCATCTTCAGCGAAGTTATGGAGGCCTTCTCTGAAGCGTTTGATATCCGTCTTGTCAATCTAGTTAGCGACCCAGAGAAACAGTGGTTTGTACTAAATTCGACGATATGAGGTTGTCAGCCCAGCAAATTCTTGTCGAGATCCCCGTTAGTGCAAAATTTCCCGTCCGAATTTGCCCTCGTCAAGCTTGTTGATGTAAAAGATCTCACAGTCTTGGCCATGGATCGAAGGAGTAGTAGAGGAGAGTCTGTCGCTGTGGCTTCTCTGTTTGGAGTTGTCTGTGCAGAAACTCGAAGGACCATAAAATCTAGCGAAGTTAGCTGCTACAAGCGGCTAATCGACGCTATTAATGAGCTAAAGATTTGGGCCGAGCGCGAGCAGTATGTAAATTCACCGACAGGTAGTTCCGCCCAGCGAACAAACGATCATCTTGAGTTTTCAGGTTCCACTCCTAGCCTGGAATCGTCAAAACTTTTTGAGCTCGAGAGGTTACAAAAAGAAAACAACAAGCTCAAAACTGGCCTTGAAGAAGCTCTCGAACAGCTTAAATTGCTTCGCGAAGAAGCCAAAAATACGGCGCGCACGGTATTTCAGAGAAAATTTCAGAGGAACCAGAGGACGTGTGGACTTTTATCAGCAATGTTCGGGAGAATTATCAGCTGCCCCTGGCATAAGCTGTAGCAGATCATGTTAGTAAACCCGAAGTGGCTAAAATGTTGAACGACATTGCGAACAAGTGACCACAAAAATGGGCCAAAGCAAGCTTTCGAGACCATGCTTGGGGATAGTGCCCCTGAATTTTTTCAGTCCCTCCGTGTCTCCGATTGGACTTTGCTTTACATCAAACTACAGTCCAGGATTCCAGATCAAGGATGGCAAACTATGCTAAACCTGACTAAGCTTGGGCGAACAGGGGTACACACAATGTATGTTGTTAAGCTCTTGTTCATCCGTTTTTCTTTTTTTTTTCTTAAAGATTGGAAAAATATTAGTGGTTAAAATTATCCCATCAGAGATCAGCCGAATGTCCCATATACACCTTACCATTTCCTGAGCTTTCACATCCAAATATATAGACTAGAAAAGTTTGAGCTTTCCCACAGCTGATTACTTTTGGCTCTCAGGGTCAACTGTCAGCGCAGGTTTTTAGACAATATAGAAGAAATTATGGTAAGATACCTGCCAGACCAGAACATGATAAATTTCTTCAAGAGTAGAGATGTTGTTGAGACCTACCTTTTGAATCAGATCACATTCTGTGAAGAAATGATCCAGGTACTGGTAACATTTGTTCCTTTGAAGGTTAGAGTTATCAGTAGTAGCTTTACGGTATAACAACACACAGATTTAAACCACCTTTTTTTAAATCAGTGAATTTGCTTCTTATATACAATAATTATTTTTGTTATAGACACTAATAATCTTGATTCATAGATTTAAGCATTGTTGTATATCCTTTCTGGTTCAGCCAGGTAGGAGTCCTGGCACTGAAATGTGCCTGAGTGCTCCTTGGATATACAACAAAGATAATAATCATCTTTAGTCACAGATTTAAGTATTGTTGTATATCTTTTCTGGTTCAGCCAGTTAGGAGTTCTGGCACTGAAATGTGCCGGAGTGCTCCTGGGATATACAACAAAGATAATAATCATGTTTAGCCGTAGATTAACGCATTGTTGTATATCCTTTCTGGTTCAGCCAGGGAGGAGTCCTGGCACTGAAATGTGCCTGAGTGCTCCTGGGATATACAACAAAGATAATAATCATGTTTAGCCGTAGATTAACGCATTGTTGTATATCCTTTCTGGTTCAGCCAGGTAGGAGTCCTGGCACTGAAATGTGCCTGAGTGCTCCTGGGATATACAACAAAGATAATAATAATTTTTAGTCATAGATTTAAGCATTGTTGTATATCCTTTCTGGTTCAGCCAGGTAGGAGTTCTGGCACTGAAATGTGCCTGAGTGCTCCTGGGATATACAACAAAGATAATAATCATGTTTAGCTGTAGATTAATGCATTGTTGTATATCCTTTCTGGTTGAGCACATGGTTTAATAATTTTAAGGGGTTGTCTGGATACTGGACATTAAAGATGAATGGCATCAACTTCGATGGCTTTGATAAACATCGAGATAGTTTTGCGACAAATGGGAAAAAGAACCAAATATGACATTATACATGTGTAGGTTTGTAGCTGACGCAGGCCTCTTAGGTTCTTTTGTCTCTGGCACAAGTTCTGCTCAGCTATTATGTTAAAAAGGCTATCACGAGTTCGGGTAACTTAATTGGGAATTGGAGGCACAATAGTATCTATTATTGCTGAATTCCATATCTCTAGTTTTACACCCAACTGAAGAATTCCGGGAAGTTTGTTAGAGACTGGGGAACATACTCAGAGTCAATTGATATCAGCAATACATGTTAGTTTCTTCTCTAAAAGGATGAAAGGATGAGCGACCAATGCCTTGCTGATCGCACGACACTGACACCTGCCCACATTACGGACCTCTTAGATTTCGTATTAAGATCTACGTATTTGTAGTATAATGTATTGATCTGCGAATAGAGAGAAGGTGCAGCCATGGGGAGCCCGGTTTCCACCGTTGTTGCTAATCTCCACAAGGAGGGTTTTGAAGCTTAAGCAATAGAATCCGCAACACAGCATACGTTTCCTCAAGGCAAATCTGCGAAGAGTTAAGTTTCCGCAAAAAATTTCCTCCGTCCTCCCAGACAAAATTTAAAAAATGAAGACCCAGTTCTCTCTGTCGATTGGAACTTGCAAATCTTTTCACTTTCCTTCTGTAACTTAGGAAACAAATTTAAGAGGTTTTAAATACAAATTGCCGATCCGGATGTTTTATAGAAATAGTAAACTTAGAAATTTAAAATTGCAGAATCGCTATCGTTTCTTATGTAAGACTGAACAGGAATCCCTCGAGCATTTAATGTGTTACTGTAAATCAGTTGAGGTCTTGAACCTGGGAAGAGGTTATATCTTGGCTGGCTATGCCTAAAAATGAGCATAAAATGCTACAAATGAATGAAGGGGTAGTTTCTAAAGAAACTGTGATGCTGCGTCGGTGGGGAAGTAGTGTACAAAAATTTGGTTTTATCAACGGCGTTGATAATGTAAATTGGCCACCGTACAGAGATTCTAAAAGCTGACGTTTCGAGCGTTAGCCCTTCGTCAGAGCTCCTCGATTCGCTCTGACGAAGAACTAACGCTCGAAACGTCAGCTTTTAGAATCTCTGTACGGTGGCCAATTTACATTATCAACGCCGTTGATAAAACCAAATTTTTGTATAAAATGCTAGATTCGCGTATCTTTTGTTCGAGAAATTCAGTATTGATAATTAATCATGTTCTTAAGCTTGGAATATTATTTTATCTGTAGGTTATAATAAGTAAAGGTAAAGGTATTATCGACTGTCTCTGAAAGGATTATTTCTTATTTTATTAGTTGCCATCTTTTTGAGCAACATCGCAGTATCTCAGTGCCATAATCTTTTTCCCTTCGTCAGATAATTAGATAAGCATTATATACCATAGAAATTTGGATAAACTGACCCTTTCAATGCCTTTCTCCTAAAATTACGGCAAGACTCCCCTGTCATGTTAATAATTTACGTGACTGTACTAATAGTTTTCAGAACTTGCCGATGCTAATACGTTTATAGGGTATGGAACTTAACAAGTTCCTTCAAGTTTAAGGTTATATCTATAATCTTAACGTGACGATTACACTTTCATGATCATTCAGCATTGAGTGCTGGAATAGCATTGTGTGAACTATTGTAGCGTAAGCAAAACACTTTCGCAATGGACATTTGCATATTTCACTTCAATCACTTGTAAATCTTTTTTTAAGATTATTGTCCCCTCAAAGGACGAAACTTTTCCGTACTTGCGATGTTTCTTGAAGCGGGCAAAAAGGGAAACATTACCAGAAATAATGTTTTTGTGTAACATTTTCCCTTGTTTGTACTTCAGTCACTTCAGTCACTTAATTTCCAACAATCGTGACGTCCTACGGTAGACACCTTCCATAAGCAAATCCTAACTTCAATACCGGAGCCAGCCATTGTCGTCCTTTTTTAGCCGAAATGTTTGCCTTAAATATTCGACCAAATAATTCCAACTTCTGTTAAAGGATCGTCACTATCCCTCGGTAAATCGCATTGTCCTCGTGCATCAACGTCATGTTTGAAAGTAGAATTTTAATTAAAATCTGACAAAAAAATATTTCAAGCTAGAGGATTAAAACACCTTTTACCTTGTAAGTGTCAGTGAAAGAGTTATTAATTATATAATCCTGAGGGATTCAATTACATTGGAATGCTACAAGCAACTGGGCACCCCTCTGAGATACCAGGCATATTGCCTGCTATCTCCGCGGGATACCGAGGTACTGTTTTGGTTGTTAAGGGCGTCTGGCTCGTTATGGATCAGAATATGCATGGTCTGATTTAAATTTCATATTGGAGGTTTTGTGTTGTAAAGATGTTACATGTGCTTGTGTTCTAAATAAATGAAGGCATTGATTGCACAGTTTGGAAGGCTTACATCTTTTACTGGTAGGGGGGATTGGGGTTGGGGCTTATTCAGAAAGGTGTAAACAGTTCCACGATAAGTATTGGAGAAAAAATGTTAGATGAAAATTTGAAGCTAAGGCAAATAACCCCAATTTTGCTCGGCTTACGTGGTGATTATAATTATTACTGAACATGAAAAAAGGCCAGCGTTAGTTATGAGTAATTTCAAAATTCTTTAATGATATCTTCAGCAAAGACCTTGGTACGACAGTTTCCTAGGAAACGAGTTTGAATGTTGAACATTAGGATATGACAGTTCTTCCTAAGAAACAAGAAATGTTGAAACTGATGGAGGTAAATTTAAACCTTGTCATCTGCAAGAAAAGTTTCAATTTTTTTAACTTCTTTGCTTGAAACATTTGCCTTGAATTACAGATAAAATTACACTACTAACATTAGCTCAGGACAGAATATTGAGCATATATATTTCATTGCCTGCAATTCTTGAGAACCTTATTTATTTTATGTCGTTTTTCCAAAGAACGCTATCTGAAAGCACACAGTTACTACATATATGAATAATCAACATAATCAAGGTAAATTTCTCATTATTTGATTCCTCTTATCTTCACCATTTGCACGTGGTGGAGCATCATCATCGTCATCATCATCACTGTTACCATCTATAAAGTCTTCAATGTCATCTTCATCGTCCATCAGGCAAACGTTGTGCAACACACAGGCGGCCACAATTATGACTGGAGCATCCTCAATCTTGTCAACCTCCATTTGTGTTTTCAGTTTCCTAAATCTACCCTTTAAAAGGCCAAGGGATCTTTCCACTACCATTCGGGTAGAGCTATGAACAAAGTTATATCTCTTCTGTCTTCTAGTAAGACCACCATTGTCACGAAATGGGGTAAGCACCCACCTCTTCAAACGGTAAGCCGAGTCGCCAAGCAGATGGGTATTTCTTGGAAACAAGTTGTCTGGATTTGCTTCAGCATCTTGGAAAAAGGGTGAATTTCTAAACACCCTCGCATCATGGACAGACCCATGATAACCACAAAACACATCAGTGAATTGCATGTCCATATCGTAGATTACTTGTAACTGCAGCGAGTGAAACCCTTTACGATTAATGTACTGTTCATGGTTTTTGCTTAGTGCTTTGACTGGAATGTGACATCCATCGATGGCACCTCAAACCCTTGTACCACATCTATTGCTCTTTGCCCTGAGGGGAACTTGATTAGCTGGCCGGAAAGATTGTTGGCAATCGCTTCACAGATTCTACGATAAACACGAAATGCACTCGATTTTGTGACGTTAAATTGATCGGCCACTGATCGCAGACACTCAGGGTTACCAAGTATCCACATCGTAATCAATACCTGCTTCTCTAAGTCGATGACAGGCCTTCCTCCATTCCTTTGTTCATGGGGCAGATCTGGGCAAGCAGCTAAAAGGCGTTCCAAACAGCTGACTGTAGTTCTTGACATCCGAAAATGACTTCGAAAATCTGAAACACTGTAGAGTGGTATAATGCGTTCGAAGTAATTATCAATACAGACAAGGCTTTTTTTTTCCTTACTGTCTATCAACAGGAAAAATAGAAATTCATCATCTTTACAACTGCTCGCTTCTTCTAGCACTGAATTATCAGCAAGTAGTTCCTCTATCAATGAGACAACAGCTGCACCACACGCGGTGGCCATGTTGTTTTTATTTTCAAATTTAGTGCTTTTGTGCGCTTTTGCAGTCCGCTGACACGCGCTCGGCAATTTCGCGCCTATTGTCATGGTAACTGATCCAACGAACCAAAGTTTCGTTCCTTTGGTACACCATGATCCGAGCGATCTTCGATCATAAATCCTGATGCGGATCTTCCCAAAGGAACGCAGCCAAAGCTTCTAGTTCTCACCGAAGAGTTGAGGTTGACGCAAAGAGAGTTCAGCTACGGTGATAGAGATGTTTCTGCAGGACCTCTTACTAATATATAGATTTACCCAAGCCTAAGAGCGGAGCTCCCGGCTTGTTTATTCTTACTGGCCGTAGGATTAGTGAAAATGGAAGGCTTTGGAACTGTCCGCCTTTTAATCCAGTAAACGAACGAATTTTTATAGTCTAGGTTGGACAAAAATTGTAGCAAAGCCGTTTCAACTTTACATTGTTTATTTGTGGCCCAATAGTACATATATAAAACCCCACCGAGATCCGACCATTGGAACCTGCTTTTCCGACCACCCTAAAAATCCAAGATGGCTGCCAAATCCAAGATGGCCGCCGTAGCGCAACGATTTATCTAAAAGGCTAAATAAATCCAAAATAAATGACTGTAATTGCAAATTACAATAAAAATAACCATGACAGATTCTTAGAGTTAATTGAGTATCAAAGTCAGTCGGATATTTCAATTTCAAACCCAAAAGTCGACCAAAAATGCTAGTTTAATTACTTTTTAAAATTCTTTTTTTAAGAAAAAAATGAATACATAATGCTATTTCAATAAAAGCAAACTGACATACAAGTA
>NC_090875.1:2358928-2371428 GCF_036669935.1 Montipora foliosa | reverse complement strand
AACAATCTTCAAGTTGCTGCAAGTATAATGCTGTCGGGAAATAACTTTGCGAAAGTGGAAAAGTCTGCTCATTTCATTGGCCTTTCATTCATTTCAGACTCTACCTTCTACAGGATGCAGAGGCTTTACTTTATTCCTGCTATTGCTGAATGGTGGGGCTGGCAAAGGGGCCTGTTAGTACGCAATTTTCTGGGTAAAGAGGTTGTGGTTTGTGGGGATGGGCAGTGTGATTCCCCTGGGCACACTGCCAAGAATCTTTCCTATTTTTTGATGGAGCTTGTCATCGGTTGCATCTTAGAAATTGAGGTGAGAGACAAGTGGCACGTTGGGTTGGCCTCCAGCAACATGGAAAAACAAGCACTTCAAAATGCTCTGCAGCGGTTGCAAGCATCCTTAAATATTGTCGAGGTTGTCACTGATGCTCTACCATAAAGAAATTACTTGGTAAGCATTACCAGTACTTTAATTCATAATGTACTTTTAGGGGAGGAAAAAGTTCAAAAGTATGTCACCGAGATGCTCAAGACTACTGATGCTAATTTCCATAGATTGCCAGGCACAAGGACCTTTTTATGATTGTTCAAGTCAATCAGAACCAGATTAATGCAAAATGGATTATTTGCCATGTTTGGTTGAAAAATCAGCTTTTTGGGCTTATAAACTAAAAACAAATATACTACAATGTACCATTTTATTGATAAAGTTGAAATGTTCATTTTGTCATGAGCTTGGTACAAAGACTTCTAAAGAAACTCCTCTCTTTTCTTTCATTTCTTGTAGCTGATAACTTTGCTACAGTGTTCCACAGCTTGGATGTGTGGCACAAGTCGAAAAGTATCAGGAAGTGTTTGGCAAAGGTACATGTACACAATAGTGTTGATTATTTTCCTTTGTAATTCATGGAAAATGTCTAAGAAATGCCAGAACCGAGAATAACCCCAAAGCAAGGATGAGACATTTATATATATATATTCACAATCTGATTTGCAATGTTCATGTTATTTTCATGGAGTGTAGGCTGGTCACCTAAAGGGCATGGAAAAAATTCAAGCATGGGCTGATCACATCATCCTTCACTTCTGGCATTGTGCCAATATCTGCAAGGCCAGTGAACAACTACTGATGATGAAGCCCTGGAAAAAATGAAGGTATGACGAGTGTTGGTGGCAGACACAATACTTGAACAGAAATTGTAGTGTGCAGCTTGGGCTTAGACTCGTTTTCTGGGATTGATTAGTTTGATTGTCATATGTAATTATTATCATTTTTTTTGTCTTATACAGAGTACTTGGATTGGACTACTCCACCACGTTTGTGATGTACATGATTGGAGTGGGGGAGCCTGTGGCCATGGAGACTTAGAGGACATTCCTTGGTTCGATCACCGAGATAAGGATTTCGAAGCACTGCAGAAAATTGTCCTTGATCCCCATCTTCAAGTTTTATGTCCGTTTCAGGTGAGAATGACTGCAACTGAAACATGTGCCCATTCATGATCATGCCCATTGATGATCATCAAGATCAGTTTTGTTCGGTGTGTAGGTATGGTGTTGTATGTCTATTTTTGCAAACCTGTTTCACTTAATCTTTTAGACACACTGGGAGCATTGAGTGGGCGAACAATCTTTCTTTGGTTTATTCCCCCAAAAGTTGTTCTTACAGGTTCGTGACATCGCTTCTCTTTTTTGTTCACCATGAAATTTAGATTCCTTTCTTTTATATTTCTTTGATATATCTCTACAGTTTTTCCCCAAGATCTCTGCAATAGTGCCGTATATAGACCAAATGCATAAGTGGCAGCCAAAAAAATAGTCTTTTCTTTATGTGCTTATTGGCCTCACTAGCCTCGTTCGCATAGACAAAATACAATAGACATGTCGTTCGAGAGTGAGGGTAGTGAGTCTCAATCGCACATAAACAAAAGAATACATTTTTGGACGCCAATTATGCATTCGGTCAATTATATGTTGCTTTACCACAGCAATTGATATAAGAAAGATCAACATCATGAGTCCTGCAAAAATAATTACATGTAGCTTATTTAGGGTCAGAAGTACATGTAAGTGCACTTAGTGACTCAAGGAGAGGTTCATTTGTCCAGGGGAGCAGAGATGGCGCAGTGGTGAGAGCACTCGCCTCCCACCAATGTGGCCCAGGTTCGATTCCCAGACCCAACGCCATAAGTGGGTTGAGTTTGTGTTGGTTCTCTTCTCTGCTTCGAGGGTTTTTCTCCGGGTTCTCCGGTTTTCCCCCCTCAGCAAAAACCAACATACAGCTGATTCCAGCTGGCTGTAAGCTGTGCTCCAAGGTCACACATGGACCGTATAGTGGTTGCCAGAGGCGCCAACATATGCTTTCGGTTCGACCTTGTTGAGCTGCGTCGTTGCTGTACTTTGCGACGGCGATTAGCCGCAACAAAAAAAGTCTAGCTATAGAAGTTACAAAGCCCGTAAACAGTTGGCAGCGATTGACTGGAACTATCACCTCAACTAAGCAGTTGCCACTACCAAAGCAGGTGACGTGATAGTATCCAGGAAGTACAATCAGAGAACCAAAGAGTGGAACTCAAAGTTGGTTAACGTGAAGAAAATGTATGAGTACATTCCAATGCTCTTGGCCCGGATAATGAAAATGAGGAGAGAGAATGCCAACAAGGTCACCTGAAATGTTCCCCTTTTCTTTTGAAAAAAAGTAGATTTAAAAAAAGTAATGCTGGTGAATGTTCTGAAAGCTGAACAGCAGTTGATTTGTAAAGCAGAAAACTGCTGTAGTTCTTGCTGCATGCACTTCTCTGATTTCTTTTGTTTCTGGCAAGCCATAATCTCAAATAAAGTGAAGTAAAAACCAAATTGGTTTGCACACGGAAGAAAAATTTAAACCAAACAAAATACAGAACAATGTGGACATTCTGTTTATTTTAACTGAAACAAGTTACAAAACAATGAGTGATTTTCTACATAGAAAATGTAAAACAGTTTATTGCTAAATAGTCAAAACTAAACGAAGTACAATGTAAGTCACTTATGCTAAGGACGCTTTCCATTTGACAGAACTGACCGGGCAGACTGTGCATTTAGGGGGGACATCTCAAGGATGTTATATGATCCTCCAGAAGAACTCGAGGGATTATCATGCAAATGTTCCTTCAAATTGATGGGTCTGGCTGGCCAATTCTGAAAAGAAGGAAAGCACCCTTATTACAAAGTTGCAGTAATACCACACTAGTTTTGACAGAAAAGAGTTAAGGGAAAATTTTAATTATTTGACTGGTTTTCTCTTATTCAGAAAAAGAAAAAAATCATAGAATATTGCTTCTGCAATAACTACGGATGAATCCTGTACTCTGACCATGCTTTGGGGAAGCATTGGTTCCAGCTATTGAATATTCCCATCAGAGAATAATGAAAAGTTCAAAACAAAAGCAAAAAGTACATTGTACTCTATGTATTTCCAACCCTGGTACTCCACAAACACATGCAGTACATAAAACAGTGTCGTACTCCTGCCCAGTCTGGGAAGGATAATGTGCACGAATAGTTTTCACAACACATGAAGGGCATACCTTCCTTTTCCCCTTCCCCAAGTACCCATAACGGTCAAGAACAAAGTGCCTGTAACCGGCCTTCCTTAATGATCTGGTACTGTTATCCTCCTGGTCATTCCGGATGTCTCCCCTATTACGGATTGTAAGCTGGAGGACATCTGGATCAAGGCATAGTTTCTGGAATCTTGTGTGCAATGTTACGCATCTTCGCTGTCCACAGCACTTATTTTCTATGTCTTGAGGCATGAATGTGCAGACACCACACTTGCACCACGATGGTGAAGACCTACCTCCAGAGGATGGGCCTGTTTCAGGGCTGGCTGCTGCAGGTGAGGTCAGCTCTGTGGCAGTTGAACATGGAGCCAAATTTGTGGATTCATTTTCATCACCATCGTCAAGGTCATCCTCAGCAATGAGCAGTCCATGGATATAATCCATGCTGCCGACTCCCCTGCGTAAACTCCTTATACAAAGTCTCCTCAGCATAGGCTCCTCTAGCGTTTGAATGAAATTCTGCAAAGAAATGCATTAATTTTTATGATGGTTTAATTTATGCGATTTATGAGAAATATAGACAAGAATAATAATATGCAATATAGAATATACAACCAAGTTTACATAGATATTTATTTACAGCATATCAATAAAAAAGAAGTTGAGCAGCCATCACTGTTGGAATAGAACCTGTCAGAAAGTAACAAAGATAATATTCCATGCCTTGATAGCCTATTTATTTAGGGAGGCGCGGTGGCCTCATGGTTAGTGCGCTCGACTCCGGATCGAGTGGTCCGGGTTCGGGGCCTGGCAGGGGACATTGTGTTGTGTTCTTGGGCAAGACACTTTACTCTCACGGTGCCTCTCTCCACCCAGGTGTATAAATGGGTACCGGCGTAATGCTGGGGGTAACCCTGCGATGGACTAGCATCCCATCCAGGGGGGAGTACAAATACTCCTAGTCGCTTCATGCTACTGAAACCGGAGATAAGCGCCGGCCTGATGAGCCTTCTGGCTCGTAAGCGGAGACTTACTTTTACTTGATAGCCTATTATTATGGTATAACAGAACCTTGAAATTTCAATACCACACTCCTACCTTCACATCAGTATTCTCTTTATTTCGTTCATCCTCTTCACTCGGCCTATTTGTTGCACTGCTATAGGGCTGAGAAGACCTTACTTGCTGGATGGCAGGATTAATCACTGAAGTTGAATTGCTTCCACCAGGCACCAAACTTTAACATGTGCAAAAATATTTACCGTCAGAGTCATGTCTCTAGTACAGCATTTAAAATGGAGAGCGGATTTCGATAAATAAGAAATATCTAAAAATGACGCAAAACACTTTTGCTAAACACTTTTGCTAAAAATGCAATTTTCTAGGAAACAGCTTGAACTGGAAGGCGAGTTGATACATACACCTAGGATATAGAGGATATTACATGGCCACGCGGGGATACGAATTTTATCTTTGAGTGCTGCAAGTATCTCTCACGAGTGAGCGAAGTGAACGAGTGAGAGATACTTTCAGCACGAGAAGATAAAATTTGTATCCCCAAGCGGCCATGTAATATTCTGTTTATTATATAGATATTGATGAAATGTCTAGATTTAAAACAACTTGTTTCATTCAGTTTCAAAATGATGAAAAAGTGGTCACCAACCGCTAAAACACACATGTTGTGTAACATGAAACAAGATATGAAAGTTATGAAAAACAAATCGTGATAATGTCAAACTGCACAATAAAAATGTTAATGTAGTAGAGAACAATTACAATGAATCACAAAAGTATCTTATGATGAGGAGAAAGCTCTCGTTTTATTGGCTAATCGTGTTGGTTACCATGACAACACCTATATCCTCACATGTGCAAGATAAAAATTATATGTTAACTGCGCGTGGTGAAGATATGATTTTTTAGTAAAAGGAGAAATCCTGGTATTTCATCAATATCTATATAATAAACTGGTATAACCAACAAGCTTACAGTACTGAAGAACATTCAAACGAAAAAAGATTAAAAATATTCTTTGCAATGGTAAATTACTCACACCAATATTTAACAGGCATCGCAAATCTACCGTACCTTGTTTTTGCAAGGCTTTGCTGTTGAACCACATGTGCATTGTTCGCCACAAGTAACATCTTCAGCTTTGCAGGGACGGCCATGATTACTTACTGTTGACCTTTTAGTAGAGCACGTACTCTTGCATGAGCACGACAGCCGGCTTTCCTGCAAAATATAGTACATTTGGTGTAAGTTATGACAGCCTTTTAGATCGAAACGAAACAATTCACAAGTCAAATTATTGTCATGATCACAAGAAGCTCGAATAAAACTTACCATCCTAGAATCTCTTCCAACTTCACTGTCCATATTATCAAAGAACACGCAAGTAAAGAGAGAAATCGTCCAGACCAAGCAAAAGGGAAACCAGAGAGTACAAAGTAACGGTAATTCCAATGTGTATTTTAGAGTGAATTGCCCTGAATTGTATCGAGTGCAACATTCAAGATGGCGGACTACTCAAAAAATTCTCTCAACCTAGTGCACACTAATACCCATGCCCAGCCATGACACTTTAAAGGACGTTTGTGCGAAAATTTTCCAACATTGATTTTTTTCTGCAAATTTTACCATTGAAAGATGATGAGTTAGTGATATCAGAAATGTAAAAAAATGGGGGTCATCCTAAATCTGAAAAAATCCGGCCTCTTTAGCAAATAAGGGCACAGTGTCTGTAAGCCCAAAAAATATTGCAATTAATCTTCTCTACCAAGCTTTGTTTAAGTGGACCCATCAAGTGAATTTACTTAACTGTTGAGGTTCCTTAAAGAACAAGTTCGCATTTAGCGACCATGGTTTCATGCGCCTTGCAGCCGCAAGATGGCAGGATTCCATGTCCCGAGGACAGAAATCGTGAAAAAATTTTAACTTCCCACAGTGATTTTTTGTTCATTTTTGGAAATGTGGAGATAATTGTAAATAAAATCTTTTCCTGAAAAGAAAAGTAGGGATCACCGAACATCCAAGATCGTTCGTTAAATCCAAGCAAAGCTATAGCAATGGCCATCTGCCCTATCATTATTCATTTTAGTACTTAGCGCACACGCTCAATTCATGACGTGGCATGTGAATTTCCATGCGCTGTAAGGATGTGCAGTAGCAATGGGCGCGAACGTCCTTAATTTGCTGTTATGCTTGACAGAGGCAAGTGCATCGGAACATTTGGAAAATTAGAGTCTTTGATTGGGATTTTTTTTGAAGGCCAAAATTACTTAATTTATTTTAATAAATTACTCAATTTAATTAAAATTGATTTATAATGATACGAAACAAAGTTACTCTTACTATTCCTGGCTGGCAAAACGGTGCGATGAGAACTTGCTGGGAAACCCAGTTTTTCATGAGTGGTGCTCGCTGGGAAAAAGTATCTTCTAAACTGATCCTGGCTGGCAACTTTCTCATAGATATTTAGTGCTAGGTGGCTGTGAAGAGCGGGTATTATTTTCTCAAGGTAGTTAATTATTAACTATAAACCTCTTATTAGATGCCAATTACATGTAGTCGTTGCAAGCAACGGCAAGTCAATATTGAAATTTCTCTCGTTGGGTACTTCTGAAAAGAACTTGTCACTCTACATAATGGGCAAGTAAGGTAAAACAATTTTGAAGCAAGACACGCATGACAGGGGAGTACAATTTCAAACAAGAATAATTGCATGCAAGACATTTTTTGCATTAATTTGTGTCTTTGTGAGGATGAATGCAGCTGGAAAGTATTCACACCTTCTTCAAATTCACCTCAACAACCCAAGATGCATGTGGAAGTACAGTACACTGTAGGTCATTGCCTTCCTTTAAGGTTGTAACACATTAGTTTAAAGGGTTTTGCTTTAACATACATGTAGCCTTAATTTTAAAAACAGATAATGACTTCTCCACTTTACCTGACATCCTGGATGTTCTTGAGAAAAAACTCACTGGTCCTGATATGGCCGTTGAAGTTGTTCAAAATGCAGTTGTTGTCATTGCACTGTGTGGTGCGGGTTTCCATTTCCTTGCACCATGTGCTTACTGGTACATAGTTACAGATGACACCTCTAAGGCTGTTGGCTATGCTACCATCGAAGATGTTAGAGATATCCAAGTCATGGAGGCAATAACTAAGGTAACAGAAACAACTATTGAATTTTTCCAGTAAAAAGTAAATGTTACCCCTCCTTTGGGTATTCAGACATATCAATAAGTTTTTTTTTCGCTTGTGGATTCAATGACGTAATGTGGTCAAGCAGATGGGGATTGTACTTGAGACCTACATGAAAGACGTAGCCTGTAGAAGATGGGAGATGTAGACCGTAGACTAAAGTGCTCTCACTTGCTAGCAGTAATCATACATCAATGAATTTCACAAAAGTAATATTGTTATACCTAAAACTCTGTGGTCTTAGCTTTCAGATGCTAAGGAAACAGAAATGGACCACATACGAAATGACACATCAGTTATTGGACTCTTAAGTGATGCTGGTTGTCTTCATTTGCCCTCAGTAAGTTTCAGCTGTTATCATCAGCCCCTGTTATTAAAAATCAAGATCTCTTTATGATAACAATAGTCTAATAAATAATTATTGGCTAAAATGTATGAAACACCGGTAGATCACATTGTAAACTGCAGGTGAAGATGTAACAGTAGATGTGATTCTCACACTTGCACGAGGAACAAAAGTGGCCAAGAAAGAAATTGAAAAAAAATAGGCTTGACCAACAATCATACCCTGACTCTATGTTTGTTTTCAGAGTAAGTCAATTATTACTGCTTGAAGTTTTTAATAAAATATAGCAGGCATTTAAAGGTTTCTGGCTGAAGCACTATGACTTTTTCACTCCAACCCAGTTGATAAACAACATTTATTAAATTGATTTATAGGTCTTTAATATCGAGTGGATTGCGTTTTTTGTGATAATTGTGGCGTCTGATTGTACAATATATATTTGGGCCAAAAATAATATCCTGCCTGTGATTGGTCTTCTGAAAACCTCAATGTGGTTCTAATCAGATGAGGGGGATAGATGCTACCGGATCATTAATGTTTTACTTTAATAATTGCCAAGAAGCTTTGAATTGGTCAAGTCTGATAAATTTTTTTTTTTCACATTATATTTTTAGCAAGAAAATAGACAACTGTGTGTGGAATCTCTGATTCTCTCGACACTTAAATCTTAAATCTTGCGGACGTGATGAAATATTTCATAGAACACAGACCCAACACAATAACAAAAAAATGCTCCTAACTTTGAAGTGATAACTAAGATATTTATTCAATCTCAAATGCTCTCTATACATGCAAGAGAGTATCATTTTGTAAAACCACAGTAGAAAAAGAACACAAGACGGGCAGTACAATGCTAATTTTCTATGAAAAGCTAGTGATTAATTAATATATTTACATACAGTTTGCACTGAGTGCCTTCTTTCTTTGGTCTCATTCCCTTCAGAATGTTATCCCATTTGCCGAAAGAACTGGTCTGCAACACTTGCTCATAGATCTCATGGCAGTCCTCACGACATGCGTTTCGTCGTCAACACTCGAAAACAAATTAAGTGATTAAAATCAGTCACGCACTCGAGATATTTTTCATTTTTTGAAATTTTGTGAGACTGTCATCAAAGCTATAAAGAGTGCTTGAACTTTACCATCGAGGATAAACGACTGTTTTTCACACACCACTTTTTCAAAGACCCTAACTGCTAAGAACAGATGGCCCGTTTTCATTGTTTATTTCATTATCTTTGATCTAATCCTTGACATTTCTGGAGCTTTATTTTTGGCAAACCAGCTGAACCACTGAGCGAATGAGACCACAAAAACAAAACACAGCCAGAAGTCAGGCTATTTCCCAGGTGCTGGACCTCCACAGATGAGGCAAGTTATTATCGATAACTTTTACGGTATAAGGTACTGGCTATCCGCGACAACTAAACTTTTCATCTGTGGAAAGTTGCTAGAAACTCATTTCCTAGCATTCACAGTTGTTGACCGTAAAAAGTCGTCGATAACAACTTCCCTCATCTGCGGTGGGCCTAACAAACTATGAAGACACAGGACTGTATGTTCGGCAATGAATAACAACTGAACTCCTCGCTACACGTGTAGTATTTTAAAACAATACTCAGTTGAAACATCCTTAAAAGCTATTATACTGTAAAATATCGTACTTTAATATTAAGATAGACAGAAAGTAAGACATCAAAGAACTAATACTTTCAAGATCAATGAATGTCCTGCAACGGGATTAATAATTTGCTTCAGCAAGTTTCCCTGTTGCCCTCTTAATCTTTCGTCTAGCGTAACTTATTTGCTGCGTAAAGCATTTGTTGACTTGTTTAGGAGAAGGGCATTCCTTGTTATTGGCCATACAAAATGACAACAGGTACTCTGAAAAACAAAATAAACGTGAAAAGATGTTACAACAGTTGCAAAAAGGCCCCCACTTGTAAACATCACATGATTCGCGATCCCGAATACTCCCAGCTTTGGCCACAAACGTTCGGCCTGTGATGGAATTTTCTGCCCGACCAATCGGGTTGTAGTCAGTTTAGTACGCGGCAAGCAGAATATAGACGACTTCCATCAAGTTCTTGAATATTACAAAAAAATGTCTTATCAACTCGATTCGCCAGCCAGTACTGGAAATTGTCAAGTCCGCAACTGCACAGAGCACTTGTTTAAGGAAGCCAGGGAAAGCATATATTAATCATAGGTCAATTATTGTTGGTTGGCAGTGTTCTAAATCATTTGCCGATTGAAACTGAGAACAAATCGTTGTAACAAGTAAAGCAACACTGTAAAACTTTCCTCTAACTGAAAATGGGCCGATTTGTAGATTTCAATTTGAAGACACGTCATCTGAAACTGCAAAATCGCTTAGTCAATATGATGAAGTGACACCTTTCAAGACTTGGGATCTTAACTTATCAAGTGGTTTCTTTGCTTCCCCTTCCTTGGACGTTGAAGCACCGATCCCTTGTCCACGTGACAGGGCGAGTTCTTCATAGGAGAAAACTAAAGGAATCAGTTTTTGAAGCAAGTGCAGAGGCCCTTTTACTCTGGCTTCGTTGACAAGAATTCGTTATTTGCTGCCGGGGACAAAGACATCATATCCTTTAAGCAAGCGTACATCTCCCTGAGACAAATTAATGACAAAAATCGATAAGTATTCGTGGACATCAATAGACAAACTCCTAGGGTCTCTTTCATAAGTCGGAAGAAGCAGAGTTTTTGTGGAGATAAGAAGTGCCGCGGGTGGTCATTAGACTCATTACAGCTTCAAAACTGGAAAATGTATTGAGATGAGAACAGGGGAAACTCAATTTGGCAGAAACAATTAATTTCTGTCATCGAATGATTAGAATTGCACATCCATTGCAGAATAAAGCATGCAGCAAACGCAAGGCTTGAAAAACTAATAATATTTATCCACAAATAGATAGGTTAATGCTTTTGTTGTACTCGACTTTGTAAATATTTGGAACAATTCAAGTATATGTTTGAAAATGCTGTTTACTCGCACTTTTCGTCACTATCACACTGTATCACAGGCCAAACTGTTATTGATGTCAACAGCATTCTTGCAGACATCTTCACACTAGGGAAAGTGTGAATTAGGGGATCTCATGAACGCAGGGATTTACTACTCGTTCAGTGTTATTAGTTACAAACGCGTACCTCGGGTGGCTTCCTCATCAAAAAGTTGAATGAGCGGTTTGAAGTAAGCGAGGGCTTCAGGAGGTGGAACTGAAAGTTAAACAAAAAGGCACGTTTCTTACAATTCAAAGGTGTATTTTGTTCAGGAGCCCCTGTTCATTTGAGAAATGATATTAACTTCAAGGGTACGGAGGATCCATAAAACCATTTGTCAGTAATCGAAACGTCGGTTGATTGTTTAACAAACAAACATTTAAGAGGAAACACTTACCAGCACATTTGCAAGTCTTTAATTGAGCCTTTAGCCGCTCATTCTCATTTTCTATCTCTGTGATTCTTTTCCTCAAGACAACCACTTCGGAACTTCGATTTACATTGCAATTTTGGCATCCTTCGTTGTTTCCAGTGCCACCTTCTCCAATTCCTGAGTCATCAAGGGAAGGTTCGCGTTCTAGATCATCGTCGTTGAAGTCATCATCATAGTCTGACAGAGTTACCATGGCTGATGTGAATGCTGCTCGTGTTGCTCCTAGGCCCCTAGCCTCATCTCGACTCACCAGACTCACTAAATTGCCATACGCTTGCTGCCTTTGTTCTTGCTCTTCAATACTTGGCAATGGTGGCAGAATTTCTTGATTTTTGAACTGCCTCGGCATTTGCAGTTGTGGAACACTTTTCCATGTTCGTTCTTGGTTCCATCGCGGATGCGGTTGATGTAATTGTTCACGTTCTTTCTGGGGCAGTTGCACGTTTTGCTTTTGCTGATTCTGTTGCTTTGGAATCTTTTGCTTCAGTTGTTGTCGTTGTTGCTGCTGCTTTTGAAGATGTTGCTTTTGCTGCCGTTGTTGCTGGCAGTGACCTTGTGGCGTACTTATGGAAAAACATTGTTATATTGTGTTGCTGCAATAATTTCCTGCGCTGCTAACATAGAGGATGCATCCATACTCCTCTTTTGCTGTGCTTTGTCTTTATTTTGTTTTTTTTTCTGTGGATCGTCTTTAGTCTTGGATTGCGAAACGGCCCTCTTTTTCTTGGGGGGTGAGTATGCTTCTTTTTTATTGCTACCATCAGTTTGCATAGTCTCTGTGTGCCACAGTTTAATCAAGTCCACGGTGGCGAAGTCACGATCTTGATTTATGTCTGTTTTTAAGAACGAGTGCATGTGTGCTGCATACTTGTCCAGAAGATGTTTTTCAGCTACAGCCAAAGATACATGTATAAGTGTTTCTTACGAAATACCTAGCGAGGACA
>NC_090875.1:2351428-2353928 GCF_036669935.1 Montipora foliosa | reverse complement strand
GTGTTTCCAACTGAAATGCACTCGCTTCTGCTTCGTGTTTAATTTCCGACATTTGAGAATTACTTTCGCTTCTCGCTGCATCAAAAAATAACATAATGAGAGGAGTCAATGTTTTACTGTGATTAAAACGTAAAACAGGGCCATTTTCCATTCGAAAGACATCACTTTTGCCAACAAAAATCGATGATCAGTCGATTGACAACAATAAATTGAGAGCTGAACAAGACTCGAACAAACGTCGCCGTGAAATGCGGTAAATCAATTTCACCTGGAAAATGATATAAGGAATGTACTCATTTCGCAAACAAAACGCCATTTACACCATCTGTAATACTTTGTTGAATATTTAAAAATGATTCTTTTCATGAGTGCGAGAGATTGCAAAGGTGTCTTGGGTACTGGCATTGTGTGCGATTCACGTGACGAAATTTCTCTATTTTTTTTAGGTCCATGCCGCATTTCTATTCCTTGCTTGGAATTGTTTTTTTTTTTTTTTTCAGTAGAATATGTCTGAAAAACGCTCTAAAACTAGATTAACATTGGAAATTGGGCGGACAGCTAAGACAGTTAATAATGCAGACTGAATGTTACCATGCGATATCGTCATGAGGCCACAAAGGGCAGCTCACCCGTGTCAGGTTTCTTGTTGCATTTGAAAAATGCTAAAAGCCAGCTCCAAACCGAAAATGAAGTTATCACGCTGATCTTTTGTTGCATTCTCAGTCATAAGACAGCCTGAGAAATGACACGTTCATCCTCAGTATCTGTCTCGCTCCGTCACGCTAAATTTGGCCTTATTATCGCTCAGAACAAAGCAGGACAAATGTCTCGCTCGATTGCTGTGGCGGGACAAATCTGATTTCTCGCTTTGTCTCGTTCAAGTCACGCCTCAAAAGTCACGCCTCAGAATCAGGCTGGATTCTTGCCATGTCAGGCTATAAATTTTCGTAAGGGTAGTGCTGCTAAAGGACATCCTTTTGTGGCACAAAGATAATTTTTGCGGTATCATTTTTAACAGATAAAGTTCTTTTAAAGAGTATTATCATTGGTGTTAGTTGTCAGGCACAAATGTGGCAGTTATTAGAAGCATGACTTGTGAAAAGTGGAAGGCCTTTGTCCTTTCCAGTTTCTCTTTACAATAAACTAACAGTAACAACGTAATGGTATTGCCTGTTTTAAATAAAATATTATTTTTCAACTTTTTGCATTTGAGGTGATCATAATATCATTATTCTGGCCACCATGGCGAGAACAAAAAATTTTGACAAGTAAAATAACAGTTTGAAGTTTGAAGTTTATTTATTCATAAATACATAGCAGTTAAAAAACTAAACTGCGTATTTACTTACATAATGAAGATAAAAACGTTACATTCATTTAATTATTAACTATCTAATTATTAAAAGGGTCCACTCAGCTAAAAAAAGAAACTCTAAGCTGAGTTCGCTTTAAGACATGAAGAGATATAAAACTATTTTTAAAACGTTCGGTTTTAAAGCGTTGTACGTTAAAAGGTCGCGTGCGCCTCAACAAATAAGTAGTTTCATGCGTTGCTGGTAGTAACTTATAAAGGCGGTGATTGTTGTCATTTACAATCTTGTGTCTCACACATTTCGTCATGATGGATGGCTAATTCCTTAAAGTTCACAATATCGAGGGCCTCATGATAGCCATGACCAGGACAGATGATGGACATTGCTCTCTTCTGTACATGTTCTAATTGTCGCATTAAATATCTAGGCAAACTGTAGTGAAAAACCAGTACCGCATAGTCCATGATTGATGTAATACAACTAGAGTAAAAAAGCCCTAGATCAGTGCGAGCAACATTGGCTCTCTTAAGTTGAATCAAAAAATATAATCTCTTAGAGGCCTTCTTAACAATTTCATTAATATGGATATTCCAGGTCAAATTACTGGAAATATTAAGACCCAAAAGCATTACATTTACTACTACTTCCAAAGTATCACCATTGATGAGAATGGGCTCAAATTCTTGCTGGAACTTTATAAAAGATATTCGCATCTCTTTACACTTTTCAGTGTTCAGTTGGACTCTGTTTTCTGGTGACCATTGTATTACTTTATCTGTATAACCCTGTGCATTACTAAGCTCCCCTTTTGCCACCGTTTCGGAGATGGTGGTATCGTCTACATATTTTCATCAGCGAGCATTTTCGACCACAAGGTCATTAATACTACTTCCAAAAAAACCAAGGCCCTAGTTTGGTTCCCTAGGGGATGCCCGAGGGGACTGATCCCCACTCAGATACCCATCCCTCACCAAGTTTGATTCTTTGAGATCTGTCTGACAAAAAGTCGATAATCCAATTAATTATGCTAGTTGGCACGTTTAACTTACATAATTTTCTTATAAGAATGCTATGGTCGATTAAGTCAAAAGCCTTACGATAATCGAACAGAAGAGTTCTTATAGTAGCACTATTTCCGTCGGTGCCCTTAGACCAATCATGAAGCATGTCCAATAAAGCAAGGGTGG
>NC_090875.1:2343928-2346428 GCF_036669935.1 Montipora foliosa | reverse complement strand
TAGCTTAACTTGAAAACAGTTACTGTTTATTAAAGAACGACAACTCCTATGATACTGCAACGAGAAAGTGGCTGCTAACACGGAAACAAAAATGCTGGGCAAATTCTTTCCCAAAAACTACATCCTTAATTCACAAAGAAGCAACGATATTTGCAAAATCATTACTTCCTATCTAAGAACAAAGTGACGATTATAGCAGCATTTTTAGTTGCTTTCAGCTTAACAAAGTCACCAGCACCAACACCGTATCCTAATGCCTTGCGGTTCTATCTTTAATTTGGAAAGTCAGACTTAAAATTCTACTACCTTAGTCTATCATGTACGAATTCTAAGAGTTACATTGAAAAAAACCCCTTCCACACCAGCACTCATTAAAACACATATGCTCAAAAAATGTACAAACAACGGCCCGCATTTTCCACCCCACGTCCGGCGTCAAGAAATTATGCATTCACGTTGCAGAAAATCCACAAATAAACCGTAAACCAGCACTATTGCTGAAAAACAGACAAAAGCAAATAAAGAACTTCAAAACTATTGCCCACTATTAATCACCTAAACGCGTCAAAGCCGTTAACAGATTTAATCTCTTCATGAAAAACGGAATGCTGATCTGTTGGAAGAACGCAGCATAACAATTCATTTCATGAGTTTTACGTCCTTTAATTCAGTATACCCCAAACGGCAACCTGGCGTTGTCGCTGCATGGTTCACGGTCACACATTTCATAAAAACCCCCAGTAAAGTATATGTTTTCTGGAAGCTTAGGAATTGTAGATTCCGATTATTAGTTGATTTAAGGCAAGAAATAAAAACCTTTCCTAAAATAGCCCTCATTTTTCAAAAGTATATAGTTTCACAAATTGAGTTTGTTTCCGGTCAGAATTTAACCGGAAACTACGCTTTCTTCACACCTTGATCTAAGAAACCGTGTCAGGGAATTTTGATTAACATTGTCTGCTTTTTTTTTTTTTTTTTTTTTTGCTGTTAAACTTTCAGTTTTTATAAGACACGCAGCAGCTTTTCTTAAATACTAATTACTTTCGAAGGAGGCAACAAATAAAAACTGCCCGACACCGGTTTTTTGCCACATTATCGGGCAACATTCTTGCCAAATTTCAGCGAAAAAGGATGAAAACTCGCTGTAAACGTGCGCCTCATTCGATGTAATTTTTATTTGAGTGTTGAGAAATAGTCATTTGTGGACAGCTTCTAATTAGAGAATTTATTGATAGAGTCGTTTTTCCTTTCTAACTTTGTCTAGAAGAAACCTTCTTTCACAAATATTTTGTTATTAAAAAAACTCTATGCGGTGTACCTGGAAATATCAAAAACTAAAATGGCAAAATTATCAATTTTGGGGTATACCGATAACTTACAACATCACTCTCACGGACCAAACACAATAGAGACCTTAAGATTTGAGAACGGTGTCTTCTCCTAGGACGTCACGGCATATAAAGGCCTGGGGGGAGAATGCCGTCCTTTGCGCGGGAACTTTAGACTTAAGAAAAGATAAACACGACGGGAACTTTTTCTAGCGCCTTGGTCGAGAATGGCGTCCTTCAGGAAAGCGCGTGACGAACTTCTTGTAAGTTTTTGCGAGGAAATAATCAATGAGGATGAGTTTCTCATGTTGTATGATGCTAACAAATCGAAAAATCCAGAGTATCCTTTTTGGAATTATGAAAGATTTACGTTGCAAGGTAAAAGTGAGGCCGAGTGTAAGACAGATTTACGTTTCGAAAAATACGACATTCCTCTCTTGGTTGATGTTCTTGGCTTCCCTGACGAAATAAAGTGTAAACAAGGAACAATCTGTGACAGTACTGAAGGATTATGCATCGTTCTCAAAAGGCTGGAATACCCTTGCCGCTACAGCGACCTCATAAGCACTTTCGGCAGACCTGTCCCTGAAATCTCCATGATAAGTAATACAGTCATTGATTTTATATTTGAGCATCATGGTCGTCGGATATCAGAGTGGAATCACACTATTTTAAATCCCCATGCATTACAGACATATGCTGAAGCTGTTTCAAATAAAGGTGCGGCCCTCGACAATTGTTTCGGCTTTGTGGACGGTACAGTTCGTCCAATTTGTCGCCCAAACACCAATCAAAGAATTGTTTACAATGGGCACAAGAGGGTGCATGCCCTGAAATTTCAATCAATCGCCATTCCAAATGGACTAATTGCCAATCTTTACGGTCCTGTTGGTAAGTGTGTTTAATTATAGCTGTATCGTTCAATTTTATTTATATTTATAAACAATCAGAAGCTTTAGCAGTGGGCTCTACTGTTATAACACTGCAGGAATTTGAACACAAGAAAACCTACTGGAGACCTGGGTCACAGTACCTCTTTTACATACTTCTCATATGTTGTCATATACAATCAGTGAACAGTAAAATAGCAAACATGTGAGGACCACAATGAAACAAGCAGGAACCCTATAACATAGGGTCATCTTTTGTAGCCAAACAGTACAACAGTAAAG
>NC_090875.1:2331428-2333928 GCF_036669935.1 Montipora foliosa | reverse complement strand
CAGAAGACGATTTGAGATCCAGGATTTTCGCAACATTTGTTGAAAAATTTCTTGCTTGCCGGCCTGGCCATCTAAAAGATGGTATAATTTCCCATTTTTAACGGATTTTTACCCTAAAAAGGTCACCTAGAATTTTCGGGAACCTTTTTTCTGGTTGAATCTTTTGAAAAGGTTAGTTTTGATCCCTAAAATTTATCAGATCACTAGACTTTCAGCTACGGAATCCGAACCGATGAAAAATTTTTAGGGGATAAAAATATGCCTATATCTACCGTTTAAATACTAAGATATGTTTAACAATGCTATGTTTAAGTGGTTTTGAACTATATTCTCGTTGAGTGCCCCTGACTTCATATATCATTTCATGACCTGAACATTGGAACCCACAAATGAACAGCTCCCAACGTCAGTGGCTTCATAGCTCAGTTGGTTAGAGCATCGCACTGGTATCGCAAGGTCACGGGTTCAAACCCTGTTGAAGTCCTGAATTTTTCAGGCTTCTTTAGGAAATTGCAAAAATTGTGTTCATAACTGCGAGGATCATAGCTTCACTTGAAAACAATTGCTGTTTATTAAAGAACGACAACTCCTATGATACTGCAACGAGAAAGTGGCTGCTAACACGGAAAAAAAAATGCTGGGCAAATTCTTTCCCAACAACTCCATCCTTCACACAGAAGCAATGATATTTGCAAAATCATTACTTCCTATCTAAGAACAAAGTGACGATTATAGCAGCATTTTTAGTTGCTTTCAGCTTAACAAAGTCACCAGCACCAACAACGTATCCTAAAGGCCCGGTTTCACCATCAATGCATTGCGCACCCCGTGCATCTCTAATTGATTTCTTGCAGTTGAAAATGATCGAAAAGTAGATTCGCCCTGAAATCCGTTTCAATCCACTATTATTTACCTATTCTAGATTCTCAAAAAAGTATAAATAAGTACCTCTGTTATTGTAGTTTATCTTTTTGTTGTTATTTCGGTTCGTGTTCCCGATTAGTCTTTCATTTCGATAGTTTATAGTAGCATATAGATGTTGTGATCGGCAATTGCGGAGAGGGAACGAAGTGCTCGTGTTGGAAGACCTCGTTTACCTGGGACGGCAAAGTACATTCGTCTTCGCGAATCCGTGTTTAATCTCTGACGAGAACGAAAGGAAAGCCACGGAAAGCTTACAGACAGTGAGTTTGCAGAAGTTCATGGAAGGTATTTTTCTGTCATTCGTTTCTTGGCATGTTCTTTCGTTTGAGCGAGCGACCTAGCGATAGGCTTGAGCGAATACTTCTAATCTGGAGACAGAACCTTATTGGAATTTTTATTTTCTATTTTACTTTCAGAGATGTCAGGGATCCTGTGGCCAGTGGTGATGGTTCATTTCAGGTTTTAACAACTCAAGATGTAGGTAAGCCCATAGGTTGACAGACCGTGTATATTGACGTGTATACATGTATTCTATGTGTATATCCCAGCAATACGTTGAATCGTTATATCTGTTCATCATGTCATTCTTTTTCTTTCATTTTCCAATAACTAGAAATGTTGATGTTTTGAAAGGGCTCATGCATATTCTGTTATTTATCTAGTTCATTTATTTTGCTTATTTTGTGTTTCATGCAGACTTGATTCCTTTGTGTTCTACACCAGCTCGTGGTATGCCTGATGGACAGCCATTTAATTTATCTGCAAATTTTTCTAACTCGTAAGTTAGTCTTGTTACATACTTATACGCTGTACTTGTAGAAATGTTTATGTGAGAATGAATAAATAACCTTTTGTTGCCATCATGAGACCTATAAATTTTACTATTAAAAGTGACTTCAAATGGTTGAAGTAATAGTTTTATCTCTTTATTTTACCTGAGGGATTATAATTTTTTCCCAATTGTGATATTTCTTGTACACTTATTGGTCTAGAGATATGGTCAAGGAGAGTATAGACCCTGATGTGGAGTAAACATGTGGTGCAAAATTTTGGAAAATGTCAAATCGTTGGCACTTTTTTCCATAAAAGTTTGTTATGCCAACAAAATGAGAGAAATAAATTGCAAAGCATTTGGCGGGTTGCAAGTGAAAAAACTGAGATTGTCCAACTTTTCACATGTGCGCGACTTAGCACTGATATTTTATCTAATTCCTTTGGATAATTTCATTATTATGGTGTAAAATAAATCCACCACATTTTTCCATGATTCATGTATACGCAAGATTATGCCATAGTGTTCAAAACGTTGCAGTGTAACCACTTGCCTTTGGCTCCACTTCAGTTTTGTACATTTCACGATGTCATTGCATGGTCTATAAGAGTGTAGACCATGGAAAAATGTGGAAGTTTGGTTCCATTTTCAATATCAATATAATTGTGATAACAGTGAATGACAAATGTTGTGTTTTCTGTAGGGATGTTGATGTAACAGGTGTAACCACAGTCAACCGAAGTGTGTTACCAGTTGTTCAAAACAGTATATTGCTGTCATTAAACAGCTCTTTCAATGCACTTG
>NC_090875.1:2306428-2313928 GCF_036669935.1 Montipora foliosa | reverse complement strand
ATAAACTTTCCTGCGGCCGGAGAGCATGTCATGGCTACCATTACTATTCAGCATCCTTAATAGTATTTGACCAATACAACATCTGCACCATGGCAGAGGAAGACATACTGAAACACTTGAAGCCATCAGTAGATGTAGTTGCCAAGATCAACAAATTGCCACTTGAAGAGTTGACTTGTGCCCAGTGGAATTGCTTTATAATTATAGTTATCATAGTAGCAAAAACCAATAGCTACCAGAATGGATACATTGTACAAAGATATTGTTTTACCTCTGATTGCATACTCCCGCTTACTCTGCGAGCAGAGTCTCTTTCGATCTTCCTAGATAAGTCGGGAAGAGGAAAGTAGACTCTGCCAGCCAGCTCGACTTTCTTTGATTTGCCGCTCCTCCAAAGAAATGGACGAGTCAGTCCAATTTCGAATTGTCAAACCTGTTCCTTTTATTTGTGCACATGATCAATCGCCACACGTCATCAATATTTTTTAAACTTACAACAGTGTGACAATTTTTTATGGTCTAAATTCCCATGATCAAGGAAAAACGATCAAGGAAAGAAACTGCAGCGTATTCTCAATATGTTTGGATTGAAGAACGTTATCAAAAAGCCAACCAGAGTGGTAGCAAGCTCAGAGACAATAATTGATTTAATAATATCCTCGGAACCCTCAAAAGTTATTAAATCTGGAAGTCTTGACCCAGGAATTTCGGATCACAAGTTGGTTTATAGTGTAATAAATCTGCAGAAGCCTGTTAAAAAACCTAGAATTAAAATGGTTAAGAACTACAAAACTATGAACATTGATGAATTCAAAAAAACCTTAGAAGACACCCCTTGGTGGGTTACCAATATTTTCGATGATGTGGACGATGTAGCAAATGCATGGGAATTATTATACAAAGGTGTTGTGGATGATTATGTAACTGAAAGGAAAGCGAAAGTTAGAACTGATTCGTTGCCATGGTTTACAACTGACTTACAGAAATTGTTGAATAAGCGTTTCAAGTTATTGAAAAGATGGTAGAAGACAAAAGACCCGCAAACACATATACAATACAAGAAAGCAAGGAATTTAGGTTATTAGCAGTGGGGACAGAGAGGAAGTATTTTGTCCTCCAACTCTGGTTCACAACCCTACACAAAAAAAGATTTAGGAGGCCTAGTTGTTGTTTTTAACAGTAATGGAACATTAAATTTGTTTCCTCCTGTCTTCACCTGTACATTTTGTTTTGTTTCTTTTAAAGATACTTCGCTTTTTCATCAAGATTTTATGCCACAGTGTTGTGGTTGTGGGGAAGTGGTTACATTCCATGTCTGTTCACTGCTTAACTAATTGTTGGCGAAAGGCTGTGGGTGTGACTGAATTTGGCTGCGTTGGGCGCCAGGTGAGATCTCAAAATGGTAATGGTCGGGTGTCTGCTGCCCGCATAAAAAGGAACTGGTTTGTTGAAAGTGACATCATTTTGACTGTACAAGAGGTCTTTAGCTATTTATGGCGACGTCCACTTACAAAAAATAAACAAGCCACCAGGTTGCGAGGAAGTTATCTAAACTTTATTCATAGGTTGGCCCTCCTTGAGTCATTCAGTCTGATAACCGAGGTGATTTGAAAGAGCTGTAGAGAAAAAATTCGTGGCTTGGCATATCATCCCCAGTTGCAATGAAAAGTTGAGCCATCCCACAGATCCTTACGGAAAAAGATTTCTTTCGATCTACATAGATTCTCAAAGGTTGGAGTAAACTGGGCGTCCAAGTTGAGGGAATATAAAAAAAAAATTACACGAGGAGCCCATAGATGTGCTTGGTAGACAATCCCCATTTGAAGTGTTGTCGGGAGTCCAATGCCTTAATTCAGATGGTGGAGGGTGGAAAAACCTTCAAAGAAGGTTGTTCTTCCGCGACTACTACTAGTCTTAAGGAGTCCGAGTATTCAAAGCGCGCTGACGAATCTCGCAATCTCAGCTGAATCCAAGAGGGTCAAAGAAAATGGCCATGCATGTCTGTCAGCAACAAAACTGATGATGAGAATGCTGTAGACGATAGCATCCACAACGCGAATAACCGCATCAGGGGCAACGCAGATCAAAATGGAAACGCGAACAAACGTGACGAGATTTCAGAAGATCACGTGGATGAAGATATTTGCGCAGGAAACTTGATCGTAAATGCTATAAACGATGGCGATGGAATTTGTTTCTTTGAAAGTCTTCCAATTGAAGTTCTAAGCGTTATTGTTGACTTTGCATTAATGGAAAGTCCCAGAATCATTGTTGATACATACAACAGTTTATGTGCTCCCAACACCTGTTTCCGAAGACTAGTTACACCACACATCCAGAGGCTACCAAAAATAAGTTATGGCAGAGATATTTATGTGTATACTTGTTCTCATCTTAAACGTGCTGAGGCTAGCCATGTTCGTTCCAGTAGCCATAATAAAAATCAAATGTAATCATTTTCTTCCGAAGACAGTACTTTATTCCAAATTGTTTATCTGCATCGGCAATGGCTTCCACGCGTTTACCACCTTTTACTTCCGCTTAAGGAAACTCTCTCAGGTAAGAATCTGATCAGTTAAATCAGAAAACAGCTTCCTCACTCGATGATGGGAAGTAAAGGCAAAAACAGTTCTTTTGTGTCTTCGCGGTAATTACTCCAAAGTTTGTTTGCAAAACAGCAGCTTCCAAAATTTAAAAAGCTCCTTGGGAAGCCTATCATCCATAACAACCTACGACGGGTGATAACCGAGCACTTGGGTGACATTTGTCACTGGAAGTGCTGCATCCAACCCATCGCTTGCTGTTTTAGCATAGAGTAAAAATTAGCTATTTTGTGTTTAAAGCCACGCGTCGTGTCAAAGTGATGTACCGCTATTGGGCGCAGTAAAGATCTAACTTCTTGTAACTTAACTTCTCTACTTCGGCGTTAGCTAGGGCGCCTTCATCTGCATTTACAAATGCCTCACTTGTGGCCGGCATTTTGTTTGGTCTTTGGAGCCTGGTTGGGGTTAACCGCTGGCGCTTAACCTGCGCCTGTCATTTGGCCACTTTTGCTCTAAAAAAATTCCCGCCGTGTGTAATCAAGTGTATCGGTCCCATTGAAGTTATTAAATATTAAAATCACGTCTCATTAGAAAACAATAGCACTGACTACTCAACGGCAGTAACATCATGTAAGAAAAGAGATGAAATTTGAAAAAAGAGTTTTTAAATATGTTTGGGTGAAGGGTTACGGTTAGGGTTAGAAGCCATTATCAAGTGTAGCCAGTCAAAACAACATGTTGAATAACCCACATTTTCATAACGAAAACTGACTTACGTTTACTGACACTGTTTCTTGAATTGAATTTCTTGAATTATTTCCTTTCACATTGACATTTGGCTTCTGACATCATTAGTAGTATAGCAAGTGGGGGTTCTCCCAAACTAAAAGGGACAGAGAGGTGCCAAAGGGAGATGGCCTTGAAGGTGGCAATGAAGACAGGATCAAAGTCTCTATCAAATGTAACATCTTACATCCACAAGTGCATTCTTGGCATCTCCAATGATGGTGACTTCTAGCAAATGGAAGCCGTCATCAAAAACGTGTGTAGCAACCCAACTTTGTCAGCAATTGACGACCAGGCGCAAAGACAACTTGCAGTCATGTTGATGACCTGCAGCTTTCTAACACAACCAGTCACCAGTCAGCTATGCCATTCCTTAGTAGTGCATTACTTCCAAAGCAAAATCATGAATCCGCCCCTGTTAAAGGGTGCAAGGGCATGCACATTCAGTGAGACTGTCAGTTGTCCACAGGATTATTTATTAACACTAGAAACACTGCTTCATTTTTGTAATTGTATAACCACGTTTCCATAATCTGCATTATGCAGCATTTGCTACAATAAAAAGACAAAACGACAAATAGTACCTGAAAGTTGCTGAATATCAGGTGATTAAATTTGCTACATTTGGTTTATTTGATGTAACACTATTTCATTTTACTTCATTACTTTTTTTGCAGATCCCAGATTCAGTAAATATGTCTGGTGCATTTGATAGTGTTAAAGAAAAGTCATCACCATCATTTTTTCCAGTTACATGAGTGGTGGAATAGGTGAAGGTGGCAAATCAAACTCTCTTCAAAAGGTCAGCCAAGTGGACATGGTTCTGCATGACATTATGCCTAAGGTTATTAGCAGTGGGGACAGAGAGGAAGTATTTTGTCCTCCAACTCTGGTTCACAACCCTACACAAAAAAAAGATTTACGAGGCCTAGTTGTTGTTTTTAACAGTAATGGAACATTAAATTTGTTTCCTACTGTCTTCACTTGTACATTTTGTTTTGTTCCTTTTAAAGGTACTTTGCTTTTTCATCAAGATTTTATGCCACAGTGTTGTGGTTGTGGGGAAGTGGTTACATTCCATGTCTGTTCACTGCTTAACTAATTGTTGGCAAAAGGCTGTGGGTGTGACTGAATTTGGCTGCGTTGGGCGCCAGGTGAGATCTCAAAATAGTAATGGTCGGGTGTCTGCTGCCCACATAAAAAGGAACTGGTTTGTTGAAAGTGACATCAAAGAATTGAATGCATGTAAGTATACATTTCTTTGATAGATACTCATTCAGTGATCTTGGTGTTTCAAACAATCTGACTGGGTCGCTATCTCGGAGTAATTGAGCATTACTCACTCCCTACGGAGTGAATAATGCGTGATCCAAACAAAACAAATGGCCAGCGTAAACTCGTCAGCATTTATGAATCAGAAATATTGAGATTACACAATGATGCTGTGCTACAGAATACGAACAGGGCCACATAATGTGGCCTGAAAATTTTCAAAGGTAAGAGAAGAGTTCATACTTTTGCCAACTAGGGTTTGACTTCGTTTTTTCCAGACAATTATTGCTCAAAATTAAACAGTGTCCACGCCAAAGTTTTTTTTAACTCAGAGTAATTCTATCTTGTTGGGCTGGTCACTGAGCAAAACGAATTTGTTACTGAAATCGAGGAATTAAAAAAGTGTTTAAGAAAGTTCCACATGGGTGCAAGGAAACAAGACGGGTCATTTTACAACAAACCAACGCTCACCTCAATAAGAGCCGCCACTTCAAGTGGATCCTTTACCACCTGCAAGAGAGAGAGGGAAAACGACAAAACAGTATACCAGTAAGCTTAAGGACGTTCGCGCCAATTGTTTCTGCGCATCCTTACTGCGCACGCAAATGCACACGCCACGTCATACACGAGCGCGCGCGCTAAGTAATAAAATGAGAAATGATGGGGCAAAAGGCCATTGCTATAGCTTTGCCTGGATTTAATGCTCTTGGACGTTCGGTGACCCCTATTTTTCTTTCCAGAAACGGATTTTATTTACAATTATCTCCACGTTGTCCAAAAATGAACAAAAAAGCAATGTGGGAAGTTAAAAAAATTTCAAGATTTCTGCTCACGGGACATCAAATCCTGCCATCTTGCGGCTGCAAGGCGCATGAGACTGTGGTCGCTAAATGCGAACTTGATCTTTAAGGAACCTCACCAGTTGACTAAATTCACTTAATAAGTCCACTTAAACAATATTTGGCAGAGAAGATTTCACTTCAAAGATTTAATTGTAATATATTTGGGTTTACAGACACTGGCCTTATTCGCTAACGAAGCCCGATTTTGTCACATTTTGGGTGTTTTTCCGGGCATGTTCTCTCCAAAACTAAGTCGGTGACTCCCCATTTTTTTTTACATTTCTGACATAACTAACTCATAATCTTACAGTGGTAAAAGTTTCAGAAAAAAATCAATGTTGAAAAATTTTCGCGCGAACATCCTTAATAGCTCAAACTTGCTGGAATAAGTTACCCCAAAAGTTCATTTCTTGAACACTAAACCGTTTGTCATTTTTACGGATGAGTTATTTCAAGTGGATGCATATTTCTAAAAAGTTGTTTAATTGTTTTTTTTCCTTTGTTCAGGAATGTAACTCGAATTTTTATTCTCAACTGCAATTAAACAACAATCATCTGTACTCTTTTAGGACATAGAGAAATAATTGATTTGTTTGTTTAACTTTAAAATGGGAGTGAACAAAAATTTTTTACTCTGTTTGCTAACTGTTTTTCGATGTGCCTTGACAGTGACAAGACAATTTTGCCCTTATGTTATAAACACGTAATACTAACCACAATGAGTTCTCGTAAATGTGAGGAGAAATACCACTAGCTTGTGTCTCAGAAGCTTGTTTAGAGCACGTACAGCCAGGTAATTTGTTGGAGATCTTGTTTGAAGTTTGTCCTTTCATACCGATTCTGGTTCCGAGCCAAGTTGGTGTGTCTGAATGAAATACATCAAAATGTAAATGATCTCGTTCTCAGACATAAAGTGGAATAAAGTACAGCAATAAAACCCTTTTCTTGACTTTGAACGGAAGACAATCTGCCACATCACGAGCTGGTACATGTGTGATTTCTAATTTTAGCATGATTCCTATTCGCTGGCTTTTGACAGTGGACTCTGAAATGGCCTTTTTCCTTTTTACCGTGGAATTCACTTGTCAGGCAGAGAAGAAAATGACCAAATTAAGCGGTAACCAGAAGCACCAAAACGCAGACAATTCAAAAACCTTTTATTGTTATTAATCCTACAGCAAGTATGAATAAACAACCCGGAAGCTCCGCTCTTAGGCTTGGCTAAATGTATATATTAACCAATTTAATAAAACCTTAATTACATTTCTAAAATTGATCTGCTTGGTGGGCCATTGCAAGAATAAGCGAGTTCTTTACCCTATTGGTGTGGACCTGTGGCACTTCCTATGGGTGACAGTTTCCTAAGTTATTCCTTGGATTCTTACCTAATGGTGGAAGTAAGCTGTTCAGGCTATGATCTTTATTTGATGCGATGGTATGAAAAAGTTTATCACATAATGAATCAACATGATCCACCATGGGTTTTTCGCCAAAAAATTCACATGCATTATTATTGTAGCTCATGCCGGGCATAAAAATAAAGATCGCCCTTTTCTCGATGCAACAAAAAAATTATGTAATAAAAATACACAAAAGACCTCCACAAAGTGATGGGTTTATAGGATGGATGGAGGGCTCCTCACAGGACCAGTTGAGAGACATGAAATGAGGACATGATCGACACACTGCAGAAATTCTAATTCTTAACTTTATTTTAAAGTTCAAGAGTTGTTTCTTACCCAGAGTAAATTTCCTCTTTACAGGCTTTGGTAAAAGTAAAAAAACTGCCCCTGCCTCTGCTGGTCGTTTGTTTGCAGACCTTAAGAATAAACTTGATGAAATATAATGTTGTGTATTGCAGCGACATTAATAAGTTAATCAACTCTGAAAATACTCTTTAAAAGCTTTTTTTAAGTCAATTTTTCTGTTCCCTGTGACTGACAACAATTTTCTTCATTGGTAAAGCCCACAGTTCAAATGAAAACGCTAGAATTGGCAGGAAAAAAGCACAGGAAAATGATGCAAAACGTTTGCTTGGTAACATGCAGTCATTTAAC
>NC_090875.1:2296428-2301428 GCF_036669935.1 Montipora foliosa | reverse complement strand
GGACAGTTGCAGAGGACACTGCCCTTGTGCAGTTTGTTGCTCTACATCCAGAATATCTCTCTGCTGATCAATGTTGGCCAACATTTGGTTCTAAGAACACTTACTGGAAGGAAGCAGCCAACTACATTAACCAGTCACTCAACTCTGTTGTTCCTCGCTCAGGTGATACAATTATTATAGATCTATTTGAATTAAATCTTTAATTGTTATAGATTTAGAATACTCAACATTAAAATATGGATCAAGAGAAATTTTTACAAGTCATTCTTGTTTGAAAGTTGTGTATTAAGCCACTAAAGGTATGCATGTGGTTATGAACATATTTTTAATGTTTCTGCGTGGTCTTAGTTAGTACTGTAGTTAGTCAAGTATCAATCAAGCTCAGTGAATGGTGCCTTGATGGTGTTCGCCTTTATGTTAATCAGTGCATTGATAATTCAAACAAATATAATATAATATATTATTATTCTGTTCTGAAGCAATATCTCTATCGTTGCAATATCTCTATTGTTGCAGCTTCTGCTGTGAGGCAGCATATTCTTACAGACCTCAAGCAAAAATACAAGACTGTGGATGAAGCAGAGGATGCACTTGGTTTGTCACTAGAGGCATACTTAGATGACAGCATCCTGAGTGATCGATCCACACCATCACCTGCTCCACTCCATGTCAGCCAGAATTTACTTGACAAGCTGAACCATCTTACACCTGTCCAGCTAAAGGATTTGATAGTTCGGTCACTTCAATTACTCTCCAAACTACATACACCACCAACCACCATACTGAAGCAATTGGCTAACACTCTTTTCGAAATGGAATGGATAACTACATATCTTGTTCAGTTATTGGAATCCTGGTTTAAAAATGCCAATTTTCAAAACTGTATCTTAGTCCTTAATAAGTGCTTCGATATCTCTTCCAAGAAGATTGGAATAACAACTAGTGTGTTGAATTTTCCCCAGTTGTCCCTGAATGCAATGAAAAAACTTCAGGATCTCGATAAATCCAATACAGTCTATAATCTAAGCAAGGTTATTTCAGAATCAAGACCAGATGGCAGTGACTCCTTGATGCCTCTGAAGCGGATGCCATTTGGAATGATCCAGTTTATTGTGGACTTCTTCGCAAGCACAAATGTGATGCAGGTAACTATAGTCAAATTCTTTAAAATTGTTTTTGTAAATGAAAGTTCAAGAATGTAGTGCACCACTCATGTGGGGTTACTTTGTAGTTAAATTCTATGAGCAACAGACCATTTCACACAGTAACATCGAGGGCTGATCAAGCACATTCAGCTGTTACAGGTGTCATGGGTTACAGGCTGCCCTTGATGACAGCCCTGGCGTTATTAATATGTTATGACGAGAAGGACAAGGCAAGGGGCACCTTGTCAAATAATGGCAATGGATTTATTTCTGTTTTCAAACATATCTCTTGAAGATCACTTTAAAATTTATGAAATTTTTGATGATTAAATCTTATGAATAGATTCTCCATTCACATACATGTAATTGGCTGCAAATATCACATCATTCTCCGTTATTTTTACAGTGTACATTTGCTTGTGATTTCTAAAGGATTAATTATGCTCTCCTTTGGCTTTGGCAGGTATCCGTTCCAGACGATTATAGGCTATGGTATGAAACAATGTTGGCTGAATTTCCAACCAGGTTTCAGCGACTGTTTGCTGGTCCAATGTGGAGTGGGGCTGCAAAGGAAGACATCCACAACCCATTGAAAGTGAGTCTAGATAAAAAATCAAATGAAGATAGGTGACGAAAATTACATAAACAGTTGTTAATTCTCCAATTATGTGATCATGTTAATTTGAAAAAAACTCTTGATGCTTCATGGTTGATTATGGCTACTACATGTAAACTCAGATTTCTAGTTAATGAAACTTATCAATTCTCTTTGTTACGGTGTGTGATCAAAATGTATGTAAAAGACAGTTTTCAAAACATATGTCTGCTAAGCAGACTATGATTTCTCTACAATAGATATCAACAGGTAACTGAAAAGATAGTAATATAATGTAGCTCGACTGTCCAGTTATCTAGGGGAAGCAGATGTTGCAGTCAGACAAGCTTTATTATTATAAACAGAAATCAAAACAGTAGGTCCAAACCAAAGTATGATTTCCCTTTATTTTTGTTTCATGAATACAGGTTAGTTAATAAGCTATCCTAAATGAGGGAAGAGGAGGTGGAGGGAGGGGAGGTGTCCTGAGCAAGCAAAACTTGAGGAATGTATGTTAGAAACAAAAGCGCCAATCAATAGAAATAGAGTGATGACAATATATGTCTGGGGTTAATCAGTCTTGGAAAGTCTTCCCTTAAGTTAGGATATGGAAACAAAAAAAAAAAACATTATCCACTCACAGAATTTAATGTGTACTTATATTTGAACCAATTTGTAGGCCTGTTGAAAACATTTGTGGCTTTTCACGCGAGACTGTAATTGAAGTCACAACCAACATCGAGAGCCAGGAACAGAGAAGGTTACAGAACAATGCTATTGGATATCCTGAGCACCCTCGTGCTGGAGTTACTGATGACTTGGAAACCTTTTTTGCGATCACTCACAGAGACATTGGAAATGTATTTGTCCTGAAGCAGTTCAAAGAGTACTGGCCAAAGGGAGTTAGGTAACTGTACATAATTACATCTAGACATATAAACTACATGTAGGTTAAACGAAAGCCAGCTAGTCCAGTCAAGAGTTTCATTAAGTCGACTTTACTTGCTGGTCTTCCCCTCTTTCCCTCCCATTGAGACCCCTGCCACATAGGCTATCTTGACACAGGTATCTTCTGATTAGTGGTATTTTGGGGGAAATCGAGTTGTTTGTGGTGGGATAATACTCCTCCACAGATGACCCCTAAGCATTCTGTTAGGTCACCCTGTTAGATTCACCCCACCCTGTTAATTACCAGGACACCATTTTTAGAATCACATGTAAGTCCATAGGTTTTTGTTTTCTGCTTTTTTGTTTCATTTAGGGAATTCAGCAAGAGAATGGATGGTGACCTTCCATTTTATTACTGGACCCTAAATGAGCGATACTCGGAAGAAGAACTCCCCTCCTTCGATGTCTGTCCTGAAATCGATGAGGACCAGGAACTGAGGAGCCACCCTCTCCGTCTGCACAGGCTGGTCATCAATCAAAGAGAAGATAGTTCAATTTTTGTTGCTGGTCGTGCACACCTGCCAGCAAGGCATAAGAAAACCATTCGGCAATCATTCCATAAGCCGGAAGATATTTTACCAAATCCAGTGTAAATTATCCTGTCAATAGGTGTTGTGCAAAGGAGGGGAATTTCAACCTTATTTGTGAATTTGTTTACTTCACAATTAATTAAAAAATTTTATTGGCCAATGCTATTTTTTAATGTGATTCATACTGGGACTTCCTTTTTAGGTTAAAGGTTGTGCTAAATAATTTAGTCCACAATAGTTACTTAGACAGAATCACCACCTTTCCTTTTTTAAGTTTAACAAAGAGTTTAAAAAAATGCTACACTTCAATTTTAAAAGGAAAAAACAATTAGAACTGCTCTCAATAAGCACACTCTTTGACTGGCCTCGGAATTGGTTCAGATTAACAACTACATGTAGGAAGTTAAATTTAGTCTTCAATTTATGAGGAATATTTTTTGGTTAGTGAAAGCAAAGGTGCCATGATACACCTGGACTTGTTTTGAAACTGAAAATTCAATAGGAATTAGTATTGCACAATTGGCATTAATATTATTGTAAGGTATTTAAATTAGACCCCTTCCCCAAGATTTGCTCTGGTATTGGATTATTAAGCAAAAGGCTGAAAATTTTGATCAGGAAACAAGAAGGAATATTCTTCAACAATCAGGTGATAGACCATTATCGAGAAAAAATCTTCTGCAGTGTGTCTTTCCCCCCCCCGTGCACATGATAAGTTGTCAGGATATATATCACTTCTTTTTGTGTAACTGGAGAAAATGTCCAACAGTGGTGTTGGTTAACATTATCCACATAAAGGCTCATGCAGTAATACAGCAGGTGCCCTGTAGATTAACCAGCAAGGCTTGAATTGTTTTGCGCAAAATTGTCCATGCTGCGTGCATGTGTGTTTATTCGCATCTCAGCTCTTTTGGGAATTCATTCATATTAAAATTTATGAATTTGCAACTTTGGTGTGAAATTAGCTATTTTGATGTATTGATGCATAAGGGCTATTAATTAAGTGGCAAATTGCCACACAAGTTTAATAAAATATAATAGATGTAATCAGTGAGGATATTACAAGCAGTTTCAAACAAAACCCTTAGTGTGGGTGACTAGACCTAACAGGCCATCCCCATACAGTAAATCTGCCATGGTTCAATGTGAGTAAACAAGATGAACTTTATTTAAAGAAGCTAAACAGAACAAAAGTTACAACCCTAAGTTAATATGGTATGCAAATCTAGACAAATCGTTGGATAATTTTTTTTGCTTACCTAATTTTTCTGAAATAAAGTTAATAAGAGTAATCATTTTATGCAAAGAAATTGTGTCCAACCCTGAATGTTGTTGTATACTTGCATTGTTGCATTCATCACATGTCTTTAGGTGGGTTACATAGTAGTTAACAAAACGCTGCAGTGTTGAACAGAACCACCACATAATTTGCACTCTGACTGAGATACAGCTCCTCTCAACTTCCAGCAACTAAATTTTTTCATTGTATTTGTAGTCTTTTTTGTTCTGGGGCCACCTACCCATCTTTGAAACAGCAATTGATGGAAAGAACCTAAAATCATTAATGGGTGGAACATACTGGTAAAAAACATTTTTAACAGAGACCAGTTGAATTTCATTTTTCTGCAGTGCATTTGTCACTTTGGGCACTTTTGGACCAGGAATATAGCCAATGGGCTTCCACATCTCTTCTGACCCTGACTGGGCTAATTTCACCTGAACCACAATTGCGTTCTCATCACGTCTGTTTGTTGGTTCAAAGTGTAAACGAACAGTCACTGC
>NC_090875.1:2276428-2281428 GCF_036669935.1 Montipora foliosa | reverse complement strand
ACTGAGGATGACACTCCAAGCCTTGAGAAAAACGAAGAACAATATCACAAACTTGGGGATGATGATTCCACAAAAAAAGAAGATGTGAACCCAAGGTGTGGTCATTTGCGTTAAACTTTTTCTTTCCAAAAAAAAACAACAACAACAAAAACAGTTAACCACTGTATTGTACAAAAAGTCTCTTACAGTACAACGTTCAAAGGCATTAATGGTTTACCTTAAAAGACATGTACACACATACACGAAAAAAAAAAAAAACTAGCATGATGCAATTATCAAATTTTGTTTCACCTATTAACAGATTGGAAATTGATGGAAAGAACATCCTGGAGGAGCCGAAAACAATTATTTTCCTATCAAAATTGGTTCTTCTGTTCCAGTTCTGCCACCTCTGTTTTGCTCCAAAACCAAACTTGAAGTTAAGCCAGTCTGGTACATTTATATCAGTGACAGCGAAATGTGAGAAATGTTGCCGGACATTTTCTTGGGAGAGCCAGCCTAAATTACTGGCAAAGTTTCCTGCTGGAAACCTGCTGCTCAGTTTTGCAGTACTGTGCGCTGAGGCTTCAATAAAGAAGATTTTGGTGGTATTTAAGCATATGAATCTTTTGGTGTACCATGGATCATGCTACTATTATCACCAGCGCCATTTGCTCATTCCAGCCATAGTCACTTTCTGGCGATCTTACAGAGACAGAATTATCAACAGTCTTGCGGGAAGAGAAGTTGACCTGGCTGGTGATGGCAGACATGACAGCATGGGCCATTCGGCTAAGTTCTGTACATACTCAATCTTCTGCTGCACTGTTGGTCTGATTATTGATGTAGCTCTTGTTCAGGTAATGTTCCATTTCTCTTTGTAATTTAATCAACCCTTTACAGCCCAGTGGCCAAGTATAGATTTTGCTTTGTCTAACACCAGACAATTTTACTTGTCAATGGGGAACCCCTCGGGCTGTAAAGGGGTTAACCATAAGATACTGACTGTTGTCATTACAACTGCTTTACACCAGATTTTGTTTCATTTTGTTTTGAATATGCAGTGTAATGAAGCTGGCAGCAGTTCTGGAATGGAGTTTCTGGGGCACCAAAGAGCTTTTGCCTACCTCTTTACCACTGCAATGAAGATAAAGTCATTCATATCTGACAGACACAGATCCATTGCAAAATGGATGAGAGAGACCTGTTCCAAAAAGTGCAGAGAGCTGAACAAACCTGTTGTGGAACACTTTTTTGACTTGTGGCATGTGGCAAAACGTAAGACAACAAACATCATAGGAGTAAAACAATAATTTATATTTTCTACTATATGACGAGGCTGAATTAATTTATGTTTCCATATAATATCTTTTGTTCTTAACATTATTGCAGAAATTCAGAAGACTCTAACCAAGTTAAGTAAGGAAAAGACATGTGAGATTATTGGGAGGTGGAAAAAGGCATGTTTGAGACATTTCTATTGGTCAGTAACTTCGACTGAAGAACTCCAAGGAGAGGTGAAACTGGCAAAGTTTGAAGCTTTCCTTTCTCACGTAATCAATAAACAACAGGACTTGCCAAACAGACTCTTCACCAAATGTCACCATGGTCCTATAACCAAGGAGAAAGTGTGGATGACTAAATGTAACAAAAACCGCACTTTTACATTCACCATTATCTTAAAAAAATATTATTGTTCTTGGAAACAGTAACTAAAATGTTTCAATTTTACAGGTTCAGATGCCTATGGAAAACTGGTAGATGAATTGAATAAACCTTCCTTAACAAAAGCCATTAAGAAAACCTCATCAAATGGTCAAACAAGTTCTTTGGAAGGCTACCACTCAGTCATAAACCAATTTGCCCCTAAAATGCTAGCTTACTCTTATCTTGGAATGCTGAGTAGGTAATAATTATTATTCAAGCATGTTTACATACTTACCGGTACTTTAGGTTATGGTTAACTCTCACTGTCATCATCTGTCATTCCCTGCAAAAGGTGGGCAAATATTTTATCATTCACATTACAGATGCCTCTTAGCAGCACTGCACTTCAATTACAATTTGAATAGACAGGCCAAAACCAATGCAAATGGAGAAGCTACTTTAAGGGTGAATTATCCAAAACAAAAGTATGGAGAGGCAACAGTGAAGGAAGGCAAATCACAACAAAACTATGGTAACGTACATGTACATATATAATTTTAAAATGAAATGCTTATGCATAGATTTTGAAAAACAAAAGCAATACAATTGCTTTGTTTGTTTTCAGAATCACACTATCCTTTTTCAGATTACGTAACTGATATTTATCGTGTACTAGTCAACACTCCAAGAATACAACTAAAGCAAACTGTAGAGGAACTCCAAGCAATTGTGCCTGAACCAGTATGCTCCACATGGAACAAACAGTCAAAAGCTGATGCTATTACCAAATATAAGGAAAGAAAGGCGAAAGAGACAACACTCGTCGCTCCCACATTTACAGGTATAACATCACAAAGCACGTTCGTCATCAAGCATTGCAGAGTTTAGCTTTAAAAAAATGTAAATTATGGTTTGTTTTTTAGAGCAAGAAATGCCACAGTGTAGACAACAAGAAAATGCTCGAGGTCGAAGAAAAAGAAAAGCACCAACATGCAGTAAATGTGGAGCTCCAAGAAAGGGCCACAAACGAGACATGTGTCAAAGCTAAAAAACAGTGGTGCACAGTAACTAGGAATTTACGAACTTGCTATTAAAAAAGGATATGGTTACCAGAAAAACAAGAGAAAGAAGTTTGAAGACTCTTGATAACACAAGCTAACGTTCAGGCACTTCAGAGACTAAAACTTACAAAATAAAATCTGAAATAAACCTACCTCTAAATCGTCTTTCTCATTCTCGTTTGTGTCTTGGCCTTCTTTGTCTTCCTCCTCGAAACCCTTATATTGTCCATCTTCGGATGGGAACTTCTTTCGAATAACGTTGTAAGCACAACAAGGTAGAGGAAGTCGTTTGGAACACCCCATGTACTCCCAAACAAGACGCGTAAACTGTCGGTATGAAACAGATCGTAGAAATCTATACAGGAGGAAAAATATTGGCATTACCGTTCTTATTTGGTAAATTATAAAATATATGAAAATATTTCCTGAGAAGGAAAACAGAAAAGTGCAATCCAAAGTAAGCTTAAAATTTATACAGCACGTACTGAGACTTCGCAGTTTGGCCTTGCTCATACATTGATGTGTATCGCCTGTTCTTTCGGTTTCGTAATCCTATGGCGGCTATTTCTAAAACCCACTCGTCTAGACAACAAGATTGAAATCCAGGGTGCAATGTTATACAAATCGGTGGTAGTTCTCCATCATCTGCAACTGCTTCCAGCTTCTCCACACACCGATCAATTTCACTACAGCAGAAGCATTCCTCTGCTTTTGTTATCGCGTCCAAAGAACAACACGTACATTTGCACCTAAAAAAATGACGAGAAATATGAATTTTTACAAAGGACGGGAACAATAGTTAACAGGCAAAATCACGACTCCAACATACCATGAACTAATCTCACTTCTCCCTTTGAAACGGTCTCGAAGCATCTCCTCTTGTTCTTCCTCTTGAACTCTTTCCCGTCGATATGCGGCTGCTTCTTCCTCAGTAGCCACGGGTTCTAAATCTTCGTAATCACAGGTAAGTGACTCAGCATCTTGTTCGAAGTCAGACGATAACTCTACAGTCAATAAATCCTGATCAGTAGAAGACGAATCTTCGCTTACAGACATTTTACTCAAGCGACTGCGACTTGTGTTGAGTAAGTGACGTCATCAGTTCTCGCTCCAGGTTTTCTATGCTGGCGACAAACCAACAATGGCGGCTGCTGTGAAAAACACGTTTTTCGAGGCAATAACATTGAAATGTTGATGAAAGTAAGTTAAATTTATTACATGTAAAGCGTATACAACATTTTGGCGGCGTTTCCTCAAGGATTTGAGCCTTTTTGAAAAATCGTGTTTTTTGGTCAGAGTCCCCCTTTAAGTTTATATCGCTCCAATGCTTGACTTGAATAACTATGTAGCCACCAGTGTGTCCTTACCACAGCTATATTATGTTAACCCTGGACTGAAACCAGCAAAAAATGCAAAAAAATATATTTTCCAAACCGTACCTGAACACGAAAAGCATCGACTGTCAAGAGCTTTTGTTGACGTTCCAGCGCGAAAATTAAGCCTCGATCAGGTGTGTGTGTGTGACCTGCCTTGGGCCTGCGATCCAATCAACAACCAGTCCTTGGTCAGCGGTCATTTTCAAAAAAACAGCTGACCTCGATAAGGTCTAACTTGAGCCCGCTATATAGTCACGTGATACTGGTCAGCAGATACCTTGTTTTGACAGGTGTCAATTGACCATAACATTGGTGTCCAATATCAAAGATGTATGCTGTAAACTAGTTAGTGTGAAATGTAATATTGCCTCCTGGATGAGCTCTAAACTAAAAGCCCGTGATATGGTTACGTGTACTGGTCACATTGGCATACATGAAGGGGCGGACGGACGTGCGGACGTATGTACGGACGTTGATGACGTCATGGCTATAAAACCAAATTTTCTCACATCGATGGGTTACCATATTTTCTTAACTATGGTGCTCCGCGCACGCACGCCTTTGGTGCGCGCAGAGAGCTCCGCTACAAATTGTTCTCATATTCTAGATATACAGACCTTGACACATTGCAGTTTCTGAAGGAGAGTTCCTGTTTAGATCCATGCCATATCTTGATGAAACCGAGAAACTAGATGTCTACACTACACTTACCTTGAAAGCAGTCTCACTGAATGAGCAACAACAAAATTCAGTTCAGGTTCGTAAAAATTGGAAATTTTTATAAGCCAACATTTACTGCTTGTACTGACGGTACTGAGTTGAGTTACAAACATATTAAATGATAATAGAGTGTTTTTCTGTTCATAGGTGAAGACTGAAGCAGACCAGCCTAGTGCGCAGGGACAGCCACAGCTGCCCAATTTGCCAAGTCTACCAA
>NC_090875.1:2256428-2261428 GCF_036669935.1 Montipora foliosa | reverse complement strand
TCTAATCTTGAAGTGAAGAAGAGTGAGTGGTTCTACTTCGATATTTTTCATGGGCGACAGCTCTTTTTGAATGGTGATGCTAAGCAGGGAGAGCAGTGAATGAAGAATGGACAGGACTCCAAGGACTGAAGCAAAGAACTAAAAGAAAAGAAAAAAAAGAACTGAGCCTCATTTCTTTTTACAACATTTCATTTAGCTATTCCACTGATTTGTGGAATACGAACATAAAGTTTTAACAGGATTTTCATGATATATTACAGTTGAAACCCTCGGTTTTTTAAAAACTCTTTCCAGAAACGGAATATACGAAATCGCTTGAGGTAGCCATTTACTGAAAGAAGGCTGGGAATTAAGGGAAATAGATTTTGCTTTCGACATAACGGGGAGTTTGAATTTGAATTTAACCAAGTCAAAGCCAGTCTGTTGACCGACCATTGAGCACTTTTAACCCCGAAACAAATGTATAAATGAAAGCTGTTGGTGATGTGACCGTTAAAAATTGACTTCGAAAAACTGGGGGTTGAAGTTGTTGTTTTGAAGTTTCAGTGCGATGCAACGAGATGCAAAGAAGTTGCCGTGTATATTCTAGTATATCGCCTCAAGTTCTCTTTTCAATTTCAAAACAACAGAACAAGTTTTTGTCAAATACAAGGGGATTAACTAAACTAAATGAAGAGCTACTCCCTTGTTCAAACATGGGCGTATTAATTAAAGTCCATAAGAGGTGTAACAACAATTAGCCGTAAAAAAAAAAAATACAATTAAGCGCGCGCTTACAATAAACTTTATACTTCTTGTTTTATTGTTCTTTATTTAAAATATTTTCACAACGTGAGGACAGAAAGCCTTTCAGTTACTCAACATTAAATTGGAACTTTTTTAAATACGTAAATGTCTCTGTTGTTATATTTTCCCGATAAAGAAATAAGTTATCCCAAGTAATACAGTGTTGTCGTTCATTGACTTTGTTTGATTTCACTTAAACGGTTTCTCAAGCGTCTAACTAACCTGCGAAGTAAACACAATATTCCGCCGATTAATTGCAGTCTCTACACAAATTTTTGACCACCACCAGATAACCTGGTATTTGCTGCCTCCTCCCCATACAAACTCACCCCAGAGCCTTCTCCTCGACAATTTTGGCGCTGGCCTGGAGCGTAAACTTACCGTCACTTTATACACTTTTTTCTTCATGCTTGCATGCACTTGTCCGCCAATAATTCCATCGCTATAAGTAGAACTCTCTATGTGATTAGACTTATAGTGGTTTTTGCCTCTTGTTAAGGATTTCTGCTCATCAGAAAAGAAAGACACAAGCGATAATATTGAAAGCGGCGCCATTACTCCACATGGAAGGTTTTGTTTAGACCCAAGTTTTTGGTTGCCACGCAATGTGACGTTACGGCTTTAGAACTCTAATGCAGTGAAGTCGAGCGGCGTAGATTTGGGAATAATGGCCAGTCTTTTTAAAGATAATGCGCGTTTCTCTCAGCTATCCTTTGTAATTCACACAATTGGAAACGTTTTCCTTGGGCTACACGATTTGACGAGCACAGTGAAACGATTTGTTTTTGGGCAAGATGCAGGGGGTTCGGATTCAACTAACAGTGAAGAATGTTGTACGTTTGCCGCCGAAACTATGAGTTTATTGCAGTTATGTCCAAGTCTAAGAGAAACAACAAATGAACAGTTCAGGGAATTTCACGATTTTACGGTATCTTGTGGGCAACCGCTAGCTACTGTATTGATAAGCATCGGCAAACGTGCAGAAAATGCAAGAAACATCTTACGGTGCTGAAAAACAAAGTGCATGTTGTGGTTGTGTATCATTCGGAAAGAGGAACTTATCTCAGCAGTCGTGTTAGTAAACACTGCAAAGTGTGTAAGATTTATGAGCACTACGGATATTGGACTGAGAATGGAAAGAAACATTTAGATAGTAGCTGTTTGGAAAATACTTATGTGTTGTCTTCAGAGGACACTGCCTTTCACACATCGTTAATTCGCCAATGTGCGAATCTTCTGGTTGTTGGCGCAGTTGCATTCTCCACTTTTACAAGTTCATACAATCGAAGATTTGGCTACGGAAAGCAACCAGAAACAGACGAATTAAACGACAGTGTGCATTCCAAACCAGCAAAGAGAATGGAACGGTAACAATATCATATATTGATTTATTTATTTATTTCTTGAAAACTAATGTTCAGTGTCTGTTTATTTGCCTGAACATAATAAACAAGAAAAGAAGAAAACCATGCTCAAATCAAAATAATAATATTGTTTATAATAATAATAATAATAGTAATAATAATAATAATAATAATAATAATAACAATAATAATACCTTTTAACTGTATAGCATACAGATACTTTTTACTGCTGCAAAATAATAATAACAAATCATCACATTCAGAATAGTTCAATACTAACAGAGCAAGTGCAGAATATGCAGCATATTAGATTTATGTTATGCATATGCATGAGAACTCTTTGAAAACAAAGAATGAAACAATAGGCACTGTTGTTATTGGATACAATGCAAATAAGTTGGGGGAATTCTGGAGTGTACCATAACTAACTTAAAGTACATCTGCATCAAGTATTGAGTATCAACGAAAAAGGATATCAAAAGAATCCTTAGAGGAGGTGGACTTTTCAAAGAACCTTTGCCCGAAAGTAGAGAAAACAGATAAGGTGCCTTTATTACAGTGTAGTTCAGACTATGCATTTGTAAATAATTGCACTGTGTAAAAGATATATGGCAGGGGAATTATAGCTATGTTACTTGTAGATCCAAGATAACAATTTAGCAGCCTAATGGAGCACATATTAGATTATGAGTAGTGTTTCTAAAAAGTATTGTCTTCATTCAATGTCCATTGCAGTGATACAACATCTGAAATGATTGCGTTGCTGAAAGAAAGAACTGCTATGGATCGTAGAAGGTTGGAGGAGGGTTTTCTGTTGTTTGCTGCAGCTGACGTAATTTCAAAATATGGTCTTTCCATTGAAACAATCCCTTACGACAGAAATGAAATGGTGGAATTGGTCACAACATATTTCCATGATGCATTTATCACGAAATGGGGTGGTAAGTGAATCAGTAAGTAACATCATTTCCAAGTACAAACTTAAATACCTGTATTGCATAGACCTGACATGAAACTCACACCCAACTTTTTTAATCACTGGTGGGGAGCAACTTAAATATTATTGTGTTACTTAATAGTTACAAATATACTGTGAAGTTACCAGGGTCATAAACAACTCAAAGATTGTAAAAATGGCATAAATGAAACCCTTGGGGAAATTGTAAAATCTAATCGAAGTCACACCTTCGTTTTGTCAGGCATTCTTCTTCCTTGGTTTTTCAGGAAAGGAAAGATTTCTACCGACCTTTAATCTTACAGTGTTATTTTCTGCAATTTTTGCCTGATAGATCATGTATGTGAAACCCCTGGGTGCAGGACAGAATTGATAATGGATGGAAATATGAAGAATGCAAGACAAGTGTGTATGTGCAAGCATGTAGGTGAACTACGTTTTGATGATTTACAAGGCACAGTGGTTGTCGGTAAGAACAACTGGTTTAAATTGATATTTGAAATTATTTGTCAATGAAACACTGAAGGTCAAGAATACATGTACATGACCATAAGTCCTAATTGATCTACAGGGTATATATTAGGTCATTAGAATACTATAACAAAGTGTTGCTAATGTGTTAAATCCATTTGATTGTAGGTTGCCAAAATACACCAGCAAAAGGATTATCGATACTGCTTGTTGCATAATGGCCATGCAACCACATTCCGAGATGACATGGTAACTTCAGAAGAAGGCAAAAAGGAAAATTCTAATACTGATACTCTTATAGTGAAGATTATTAATGAAAAGTGTACAAGGCCAGGAAAGATCTATGAGGTAAAGAATACAAAAATAATGCAACAATTATTGCCGTAAAGATACATTTTTTGGGCAACAAGAGAAATTTTGGCAAAGTCGGTTTGTAATTTTTTTTTTTTTTTGGAATAGATAGATATTTCCTATTTTTACCTGAAGTCAACATTGTAGAGGCAGTTAAATTCACTCGAGACGGCGGTTGCCTACCAGGTGACGGGAAATATCTGTAACAGTGAAACACCTGATAAAGCTTCTCCTGCATTGCTTTGTTTTACAACATCGACGACAAGATTCTGGAAGCGGAGCAGAAAGTGTGCGTGACTTTTCGTCACGTGCGCAGATTAGGCTACATAACTTTTCAGAAACGCTAATGACAATGTACAAGAATAGTGTATTTGATATATTTCCAGAGTTTTTTAAGGTGGTGCATATCCTTGCTGTGATACCTCCTATATGCAACAATTTTCTTAAGACAGTCACTTCCAGAATCTAAACCTTGATTCAATAGTGTTAAACTTTATATAGTTGCCAAAGAATTCCCTCTGCATATAGTAATTTATTACACTGTTTAACTGTTTTCAAGGTATAAGGGCAAAATTCTTTTCCAGTGTCAGAAATTGTTTCAGCTGTAGTGTGAAAAAAGAAACGCTTTGTGATAATGTTTGTGTTGGTCAGAGTAATTCCAAGGCATTTATGTTGCTTTAATAAGGGTGTGCACCAATTATTTCAAGTGCTGGATATAAATCAATGAATTTTGTTATCTTTATTCAAGGTGCTTTGGGCAGATGGGAGAAAGAGCTGGGTAAAAGAGGCAAATTTACCAATTAAAGTACAAGAATGTGTCTCAAAGAAACTGAGCTACATGTACAGAGCGCACCATCACAATGAGTTTGGTCAGAATCGGTTTGAATGGAAATTTTTGAAAAATGAAGATATGACAACAAGTGAACAGAGTGTCACCATTAAAAAGTAAGATGGAATGTGTTTCATCTAAAATTACAATTATTTTCCCTGTGACTATAAATTGGAAGAAATTAATGATAGATACATGTAAATGTTCTAACCATAGACGTTTTTAATATTGTTTACCAAAACAA
>NC_090875.1:2248928-2253928 GCF_036669935.1 Montipora foliosa | reverse complement strand
GCCAAAATCACTCAAAGAGTTAGAGGAATCGGGGAAGAGAGTATTCATTCCCTTCCCAAAACCTTTGCGAGACATGGCAAAGTGCAAGCGTTGGCTAGTGGCTTGTTCGCGTGAATTTTTTACGGAGAAAAACATAACAAGAAACACTTATATTTGGGCTCTTCACTGGCCCGGCGAAAAAGGTCCAACAGCCGAATTTCCCGATCCACTGAAGGCAAATCTAAGACCAGCGCAAGTAAGTCGAGCACATGCTCCTAAGAGAAAAGCACCGAAAAAAAGAGAAAATCCAGCGTCAAAGAAACAGAAATTATGCAATGACAACCACGAGGAACAATTATTTAACAATATTATAGTTTCTGATGATCATGATCAGGAGTCACAAGAAGTTGAACCGACAGTCGACGAAAGCAGTTTTATTGATGAAGAATGTGTTGATGAGGCATGTGGCGTGACCGATACATACACTTACGTTAACCCTTCAGGAAAGTTGGTTTCTGATCAAGGCTCTCAGACTATATATTCAAAATACGAGTTGTCCGCAAAGGTCGAAACTATGATTTTGAAAAACGACGTCTCTACAACGCAGTTACAGGGTCCTAAAATAGTGAGTACTTTATCCTTCGAAAATATCGTGCAAGATGTAGCTCTCATGAAACACTTCACCGGCCTCAGGCCTTCCCAGTTTGAAGTTTTGCATGATTTTCTTGACGATGTTTGCCCTTTGGAGACAATCAACTACTGGAAAAGCAAAGATTGCCCAGCAACGGAGAATGAAAGAACTGGCCCAAAAGCTGATTTTTCACCAAGAGAAAAACTTTTCATTTGCCTTCTAAGACTGAAGAGGGGTTTTACTCTCAATACTATTGCAGCTCTTCTTAGTACCCCAAGCAGGAAAATTAACTTTTCCTATATTGGAAAGATTTTTACAACATATATTCAGTTGATGTGTGTAATTTTTAGAGACATGCAAAACTTTATGTTTCCAGATAGAGCCCAATTTAGCAGGTTCCTCCCTAAGGTATTCAAAACCATGAAGAACATACGCTGTATTGTTGATTGTACTGAATTTAGAGTGGAATGCTCCAGGAATTTTGCCAGGCAAGGAAACACTTTCTCTTCCTATAAGCACACCAACACATTCAAGTGTCTCATTGCTGTAACCCCCAGTGGTGGAGCATGTTTTGTTTCTGATTTGTTCGAGGGTGATCTTGATGATGTTCGCATCTTTAAGGAAAGTGGCCTTTTGAAACACCTCAAACCATATGACTTGGTTTTGGCAGATCGTGGTTTCACTGTGCAGGATCTCTTAAATCCTCTCCAAGTGCAATTAAAAATCCCATCATTTTTAAAAGGTAGAAAAAGTCTTAGTGCTGCAGAGGAATTGGAAACACGTCGCATTGCAAAAGCTAGGATTCATGTAGAGCCTTTCAATGAACGCTTAAAGCAGTTCAAACTAGTCAGCAGAAGAATACCTTTGTCTCTTGCTCCTGTCGCAACTCAAATGGTAGTAGTTGCTGCATGCCTTGTCAATTTTCAGGCCGTCCTTTGTAAGTAGACTTGATGTTTTAACTTAAGTTTCCAAGGCTCTAACTAATGGATATGTATAGCAGGCCATCAGCTTCGAATGATAGTCTTTGGCATTTTGGGTGCATTCCTTTGGGATGATATGGATCAGGATCAGTGTTCCGAGATCATTAATTCTGATCATGGTAGATTGAATGAACTGATGAATCCTTGGCTGGGGTGGATTCATCAGCTCATTTGATCTACCATGATTCAAGTGATCTCAGATCACTGATCCTCACCCGGATCATCCCAAACAAACACACCCTTTATCTGCTGGGTCTTTAGAATTCGGCTGGTAGGATTTGCAATAATATATTTAATTTGAGATATAAGGTGAATTTTGATTTTATTATCTATTGCTTCCAGCAAGCTATGTTTATATTCTATACAAACAGAACATTTTGAGAAATAAATCTTATTTACATTTCTACACGTGTACACAAAATATGGATGTTAATTTTTAAAATATTTTTCAAAACTCAAAGAAACTTCATTTTTACATGTAGCAGGAACAAGAATTTGATTTGAATTTGACACCTGCACAAGCTGCAAGTCAATGACTGAAACTACATAATTGTTTTTATATAAAAATATCAAAGTCTCTAATGGCCATTCCTCAGTCTAACCATCAGAAAATTGAACTGACTTTACCGGACAGAAATGCAATGATATAAACATGAAAACATTAACTGTTAACTGAGAATAACCCAAGTTACGATTATCCTACTACTGTATATTTTTTGTCACTTTCATCAACCAAGATTCGAACACTAAGCAAACAAAGAATAATGATTAAAGGCCCGTGTTCACCCAAAATGCATTGCACACCCTGTACTCCAGAAAAACGATTTCGGGTAGTTGAAAATTGCTGTGTTCAGTATGTGTAGAGTCACACTATGGCCAAGCATGAAAAAAAGTGAACACCCCATAAATGTGTCAGCCAATCAAAACACTGCATTTGACAAAAAAGTGTTTCAAAACAACAACACAAATGTGCAAAGCCACTTGGGTGAACATGGGCCTTTAAAGCATGATTTGTTATGTCTTTCATTAAAATGAACCCACTCCAGAAAAAGAAATTGTAAAAGTAAACATGCTTATAAGTCCAAGAGAATATTCTCAAAGATTTTTCATTTTCAATTTAGGCTTTTGTCTTCAAATTTTAAAGTAAGGGCAAGAGTCTGACTACTATAACCAGGGCTAAAGAGACAATTAAGTTGACCTATTAAATTCCAAAATAAAAGACAAAATTATACGAGTCGCAATCAATGTCAGATTTATGCTCTCTTTACCTTGGACCTAGCTACAATATATTAAAAAACTTAAAGAAAATCCCAGTGGCTCATGAAACATACATGAAGAAGACCAGAGTCCAGAGCCCTTTCGTCTATATTCACTCAAACCATCATACATGTACCACATATTATTATAATAAAAGGTACAAATGTAGTGACCCCCATTCCACAGTGTTGCCCCATACAATGTAAAGCATTTCCCAAACAAAAAAATTGATTGTGGCGTGTTTGACAACTTAAGATTACCTCCTCTGCTAAGCAAATCAACTGAAAAAACAAGAAATGATTTCAAATTCAACATAACACGACGGCTGCTAACCCTAGCCCCCGCGCAATGCCATGAGGTGTCTGCATGTCCATGTTCATCAAAAGTCACATCCTCATTGAAAGGGATTTCTTCTGCTGGCTTGTTAGAAAATTTCCTTCCACACTGGGAATCAGGTGGGTGCTGCCAGTCTTCAAGGGCATCCAGAAAAATACTGCTTGTAAGCTTGGAGGGCTGTGACAGGGTGACTGACATAGACTGCACCGAGTGTACTTGCAGCGAACAAGTTGTAAGGCAACAGGTTGTTGTGATGGTGCTTGTCAGGTATGGACGAAGGAGCATCAAGAAATAGTCCCTCTCATTGCCATACAAGTCCAGGGTACCAGCAACAACTTTAAAATAAAAAAATATAACACAAAAATTAAATTTATTATAATATTTTTATTATTACATAATTATTATTAATACATATTTTTCTTCTTATCTTACCAATCTTTGCCAACATTATTATCACTAAAAGTAGTTAGCTCTATTATAAAAATACTCAATGACAAATTGTTTATGTCAGAGGTAAAAATAAAATCCAGGTAAGTTTTTTTACCTTCAAATTCTTTTGTCTCCTAGCCCTAACCCATGAATAATAGGGCTACGAGACAAAGGAAAATATAGAGAATTGACAAAAGTTAAAATTTTAACCTGAATTTAAATGTGACCTGGAAGTCTGTGTAAGATTAAATGATAATTTTTAAAAGAAAAAAAAAACAGTTTATGCGTACCTCTTAGTTGCTGCCATTGTGGAATAGACTGCAAGAAAAGCAACTTTGCATCTGCATATAGGCCATCATCTATGAGCTTACGGGATGTCCCTATTATGTGAGCTGACTCTGGAAGGTCACTGAGCTCCACCTTGTGTGATTTGGTCAGAGCCTGAAAAATCATCAACCAATTATCCAAGGGATAAGTATTGGTAAGGGATATCCCAGTACTCGTCAGTCCACCCCAAGGAAAGACAGTCAGCTCCTGGCCTTGTTCAGAAGCACATTTACTAGCACTGGAAACAACACTGGCAGCTGAGAATAGAGCCTCTGCAGCATCAATTTCTTCTTGGCAGTATAAGCTCGGCTGGATAGACTCTTCAACCAATTCAGATTCTATGGTTCCACACAAGTCAGGATATGACGCAGGTGACACAGGTGAACATGCTGCAGGTGTTACAGGATCCATAGTAGCAGTGGGCGATGTGCATTCGGGGGCTACAAATTGTTCTACAGACTCAAAAGAAGAAGTACATGTGGTAGGGTCTCCAGGTATTAACCCACAATCAGGTGATTCCAAAGTAGACTGTTTCGAGGAATGCAAGCTCTCTGAAGGCTCGTGTAAAACAAATGGCAAGAGATTCCTAGGGACACGCATTTCAAAGACCTCAGGAGCAATAACAAACATCCACAATACTGTCAGAAAACACAAAATCTTCTTAATGAGAGGTTCATCTCTTGGAATCCTTTCTACTGAATCAGGACCACTTGCTGCATGAAGAATAAAAGCACAGTACTTTCTTCCTGTCACAAGAAGGATGTGTTGGCACTGGTAATAATACGCATGGGTGTGCTTCAGGACACACTTCCCATCTTCTACTTTAAAGCATTGCCTACCAAGAACATTCTTAGGCACTGGAGAGTTTTTGGAAGTAACTGTCTCTACACTGTACTGTTTAAAGATTTTCAATGCCTTGATCTCTACAACAGTTTCATTGCCAACAAGGCCATCTGGCGAACAACCAAGAAATGGGAACTCAGGGTTGACCCAAAATCCTGTAGGAGATACTCTTGCCTTTGTGGCAATTTCATACTTCACTATGGCCTTTGGTTCACTTT
>NC_090875.1:2226428-2231428 GCF_036669935.1 Montipora foliosa | reverse complement strand
AGGGAGACTGGGTAGAGGCCTAAGATCAACTCCGATCAAGACGCCATTTTGTGCGGCCGGTTTTGGCCGGTTTAGGTATTTCAGGGGTCATCGCGCGCGGCCGGTTTTGGCCGGTTTAGGTGTCAATGGGTTAATTAATATTATTTTTGTGTTCTTTGTGAAACTAAATACAGCAGCAAGAAAGCGCTTCATTTAAAGTTTGTAATAAAAAACAGATATGATATTCGATTTCGAGCAACAAAAGTAATTAACTGATTTAAACCAATCAAGCCTCTGAAGTGCGTTCAGTTGACTTATCCGGCTGGACTTTCGCTTCAACTTGGGAGCCTGCATTGTGACTTGTTTGAGTAATTCTCGTTTTAACACTCTTATTATGGCTGTGATCAAACAAAGATGGCAGGTATGAGGCACTGGCTGGATCCATTGATCTTTTTCCACCAAGGAAATGTTGCGATCACAGTCAAGTGCTTTCTGTGGGTTCGAAACCTTTCCTGCGTATCCTTTGTAGCCATTTTTGTCTCACGGCCTCATCTTTGGGAATCCGATAGGATTGGATGTTTCGTTGCCTATTTCTTCTGTTTGAACAATTTGGGGTGCAGCAAAAGTCATTTTTACTAATTTGGAGAAACAAAGTTGCAACAAAGACACACGCGACAGTCGACAGGTGTAAACAAACTTGCCCCCCAACACGAAAAGGATTATGGGACATGTGGAAATGGCGAATGTGTATTTCAACAGCTTTGATATTTCAAAGGGGAAGAAACAGCTTTCCGATGTCATGCAAGATTATGTGCAGAAATCAAAGTGCAAAAGGGAAATGCTTTTAAGTTATTTCGGTTTCCTTGTTCCAACCAGAAGGATTGCTTTACACCAATGTTGTGACTACCATCAGAAAATTTGTCCATGTGACGACTGTCTTCTGTCCAATGTTTCAAATCTCTTTTATGAAAATCTAGAGGACATAGAACAAGCCAATGATACCGTGGATCTACAATCAGGTCCTAAAAGGCTGTCAGAGGAAGCTAAAGAGCAATTAAGAGACAAACTTAAGTTGTTTAGATTATCTCTCCCTGGCCATGGAAAGTCACCAGTTGGGAGCACTAGTCTGAGTACAGGAATAAGTATTGAACTTATTGAGCAAATAGTCTTAAATGCATGCCTTTTAACCTCAATTGAAGGATGCTGCATCTTTTATATCTTCTTCTCTTCTTTCTTATCCTGTAATTCTTTTTCCTTGAGCTCTCTTAACTGTCACCCTTCTCTTTTAACCACTACAATGCTCCTCCTCCTTATCTTCTTCTTTTAGTTTCCTTTTTCCCCTCCTCTTTCTCTGTCTCATTTTGTCTCTTCCTTGTCTCGCCAAATGTCTCCAAAGTCCTTTCTCTCATTTCTGTTGCTTGTTTCTTCTCTCTGACTCGGACTCCAGTTCCACCAACTCTTCCAATAATACTGCTACTTCTGTCATATGCTGCTCTCCTCCGCCACTTTCTTTCTCTTCTGCCGCAACTTTTACTTTCCACTTCCTGGCCAGAATGTAGTAGCGGTCTCTTACTGAAAGTGCAGTTACAAAAATAGATTCTGTCACAAGGGTAGAGGCAACATTCAGCCAGGCTGCATCTCTTTCCCTGCTTCCAGCCTTAGTATTTATTAAAATGCCTTCTGCTGAAATTGTTCTCAGAAGTGATAGATCTCTGGACTCAGTCCAAACCATTATTGACAGTACAATTCATGTGCCAAAGGGAAAAAAAAATCTACTACCAATCATTTTATGAACAACGTAACAGACTGTTAACAAGTAGCGCAAACTGTTTAAAGTAACACAGACCAGAACCCTCAATTTGAATCAATAAGGTGTAATGGGGACATAGTCCATTTGGCTTTAAAAAAATCTTCATTTTACTACAAGTACATGTACTGGTATTTTTGTCTGTGTCACATTGAAGAACAATGTTTGCTTTGAATCCACTTATATTGGGGAGTGTTTGGTTTCTTCTACAGCTCAACAAACACAACTTTCCAACGATTAGGAAATTATTTAATGTGTGGCGAAGGTGCATTTGTTGATATTGTTCCTGCTGTGATGTCTACAGGAAGAGATTGATGCATTTTCTTTCATAAGCTGGCATTGGGAATTGTGGTGACCTGCATATTTTCTTCTTGATTTAAGTTAAGTATAGATTTCAGACTATGGTGTTATTTATGCTATTTGGTCTCAAATTGATGTATTTATTGGTAAATATCTACAACTACTAAAATTTGTATTATTCCATACAAATTTTCAATAGTTCATTAAATTTACGAGTGGGCTGCCTTACTGGAATTATTGTTACAAAGTGGCTATCTTTCACATAATAAGTCAGTGAAATTTATAAGATCATTCTGTGATACATTAACCTTTCATAGAAAAATTCCACATGATGATATTTATTTTTCAACAATTATCAATCTTCCCATGTCTTCACAACCAAAATTGGCAATAAAAACTGAGAAGGAAATTTTGAAGAGTACATTTGTCACAAAATAGCATCATTTCAGTGTAAGACTCGAGTTGCAAAACTTGCATAATGTAAAACGAAATGTAAAATTACCGCAGTTTTGTTGACATTCTGACCTCTATCCCCATCAGTCTGCATTATTTTTTGAGCCACTTCACCTTTTTTTGTGTTTTCCAAATTACACTTCATTTACATGATTGGGCTTAAAGCAAACGAGAATCAATGGTCTTGAGTTATGTAAGATAAGATTTATTTCCAATAAATGAATATACATATTTCGGTAAATGAACCTAAGGAAAAGGGCTAACATACAATTGTGAGAAATTATCCCATGGTTTTTCCTAACATATTCATTTTGGTTCGTGACTAACATAACTTTAAATAACCGATACCCAAAGCCTCCAAAGTTGAAAAGTTACTTGTAGCACTTTACAAACGGATTTGATGTGCAGCTGGTAGAGTAGACAGTCTTTGCTTAAAAAGGGGTAAATCCTTTTGCAGGATCACTTGATAAAGACTCCAGGACGAAGTCGAAATTTGTGCTTGTGGCTTTAAAAAAATGTAAATCATTTCAAATACATACTACTTACTGTTTCTTGGTTTCCTTATTTTCAGCTTCCATCATAGAGTTCCTTAAGAACAAAAGCGAAAAACCTGAACACAGTACATCGATGGTGTCAACTGTTTTCACCAAAATGTAAAACAAATAAAAACACCGTTGTTAAACAGGAACTAAATTAAACATATTTTCTATTTTTTAAGAATAGTTTTGAAATAAGCATGATTTGAATCTGAAAAAGGAACCAGGTTTATAAAAGCCAGGGAGAAAACCAACAGAAAAAACAGATCTCAGGAGAAAAGCAACTCAAAGCAGGGTAACCAACAAATAGTATCATCACCAACAAATAGTAGAGTAGAGTTGTTTGGCGCAAGTGTAACACTTTCAAAAAAATGGCAGTATATCTAAATATGATTTTAAGTATTCGGCAAAAATATTCCTTACCTTTTCCAACTAAAATACAGACAAAAAACATGGCATTGTCTTCGCAACAGGAAAACACTGAAAATGCCGTCGTGAACATGACGCGAACTTGACCCAAGGACGTCAACAAGCTAACCGGAAGTCGGGTCCAGAGTATTCCACACGACATCCCGTCCTCTTTTCACGTCGTGTTGTCATTGCTAAAGCACTGTAGTAATTAATGTAGGGAGGTGTGCAGAAATCTTTCCCATGATTATTTATGCCGTACATTTGTGGACAAAATTAAATCCAATTTTTTTGATAAGTTGAAGTTCAAAAAAACGTCTATCCAAGTTGAAATGATGTCAATTGAAGTTGAAATTGTCTAACACCAAGTCGAAATGGCACCAGTTGAGATTCATATCACCCTGAAGTTTTGAATAATTGATCTTCAACTTACAAAAGTTGCATTTAATACTGCAATGAAAGCTAAATGTTGGAATAACAATTCGAACTTCAAATTGCCGTTTAACATGAACTTGAAACAATCAGCAATCATCTCAAAACAAGTTGCATCTGAGATTAAAAACTGTCATTCGAAAAGGCAGTAATCGAAATCGTACGGACAAAATTTCAATTTGAAAGGAACCGAAAATATGTACCTTGCAAGGCGTACTGGAACCGGAAGTTGTAAAGGTGATTACCGCTGGACGCTCTAACATACGGGGTCTGAAACGATGTGTTTTGTCACTGGGAAGGGCGGAACGTAGAGATTGCAATATGTCGGACAGCACTGAAACGAAAACTATCCAAGAAATAGTACGAACTGTTGTCAGCAATCTAAATAACCTCAATCCTCTACATCCATCTACATCTGCAGTTACTCAGCCAAGCTCAACTCTGTCATTGACAGTAACTTCGGAGCTGAACCAGAGCTTCAAAATTCCTCGATCTAGGTCTTTGTTTCTCTCTACTAACTTCAGCTCCAATTTTTCCAAAAACGGAAAATGTCCAGCAAAAGCACCTGAACTAATTTACAAAGATGTTTGTCTTTTGCCCTTGCCAGAATGGACTGAAGTACCACAGAGAAAGGCAAAAGCAAAGCTTGTAGAAGACGCCATGTACGTTGAGATGCCTGACCATTCAACAAAAATTGGTCTGAGACCGAGCTCAGATGTAATGTGGGTCATTTTTTTGAACCACACCTCTTTTTAAACGAAGAAGAAATCGGTAAGTGCAGTTGATCAGATATTTTATACACATTTTAAGACTTAAATTTTATAAAATAAAGAAACAAACACAGCAGAGCGTACTTTTCAAATATATTTCCAATTGTAAGGGATATTATTATTGTTGTTGTCGTTGCTGTTAGTGTGCATTTAGTGAAACTGTGAACATAGTTAGTGGAGGGGGACTGGTTGGGAAACCCGGCGAACATCAAAGGCAGAGGTTATTGTTTGATTTTATAACCATCACGTGACAATGGCGGTGCAATACCTTTTTCAAAATGTATACATGCGAAAAAGCATTTTGCACTTGATGAC
>NC_090875.1:2188928-2221428 GCF_036669935.1 Montipora foliosa | reverse complement strand
CTCGCTCACGAAGAGCATGGACGCAGAGGGCCTGGCTCGATTGGCGACCTAGAAAGCCTAATGTTATGCTCCCAAGAACCTGGAGGCAAAGATCCTCGCTCACGAAGAGCATGGACACAGAGGACCTGGCTCGATTGGAAATGCCATTAGCTAAGGATTGTTATTATAGTAGTTTCCATCACTAGTAGGAGCTATTGGTGTGACTTGTGTTTAAACAGATTACAATTTAGAACTGTTGTGGAATTATTCTATGTTTCTATTATACAACTATTTTTTGCACTCGATTGAAAGCACATTATTTACATCGTTTTTCAGTCCCACGGGTTTTACGATTTCAGCGGGTATTGATCATGGATGCTAAACCATCTCAGGCTTTGGCTGTTGTCTTGGACTGACTGACACACTTAGCCTTAATCAGGAAAAATTTGAAAATCTAATGAAATTAAGACATGATGACTTTGTTTGTTCGGTTTTTTTTCTCTGTTGTGATGGACTGCGAAAAAATGCCACAAATGTATAATATTTGTGCAGGGGCCAGTTGGTGAATTAGTAAGATAACGTTATGCTCCCAAGAACCTCGAGGCAAAGATCCTTGCTCACGAAGAGCATGGACACAGAGAACCTGGCTCGCTTGGGAACCTAGAAAGCCTAATGTTATGCTCCCAAGAACCTGGAGTCAAAGATCCTCGCTCACGAAGAGCATGGACACAGAGGACCTGGCTCGATTGGGAACCTAGAAAGCCTAATGTTATGCTCCCAAGAACCTGGAGGCAAAGATCCTCGTTCACGAAGAGCATGGACACAGAGGACCCGGCTCGATTGGGAACCTAGAAAGCCTAATGTTATGCTCCCAAGAACCTGGAGGCAAAGATCCTCGCTCACAAAGAGCATGGACACAGAGGACCCGGCTCGATTGGGAACCTAGAAAGCCTAATGTTATGCTCCCAAGAACCTGGAGGCAAAGATCCTCGCTCACGAAGAGCATGGACACAGAGGACCTGGCTCGATTGGAAATGCCATTAGCTAAGGATTGTTATTATAGTAGTTTCCATCACTAGTAGGAGCTATTGGTGTGACTTGTGTTTGAAAAGAACACAATTTAGAACTGTTGTGGAATTATTCCATGTTTCTATTATGCAACTATTTTTTGCACTCGATTGAAAGCACATTATTTACATCGTTTTTCAGTCCCACCGGTTTTACGATTTCAGCGGGTATTGATCATGGATGCTAAACCATCTCAGGCTTTGGCTGTTGTCTTGGACTGAATCAGGAAAAATTTGAAAATCTAATGAAATTAAAACATGATGACTTTGTTTGTTCGGTTTTTTTCCTCTGTTGTGATGGACTGCGAAAAAATGCCAGAAATGTATAATATTTGTGCAGGGGCCAGTTGGTGAATTAGTAAGATAACGTTATGCTCCCAAGAACCTGGAGGCAAAGATCCTTGCTCACGAAGAGCATGGACACAGAGAACCTGGCTCGCTTGGGAACCTAGAAAGCCTAATGTTATGCTCCCAAGAACCTGGAGTCAAAGATCCTCGCTCACGAAGAGCATGGACACAGAGGACCTGGCTCGATTGGGAACCTAGAAAGCCTAATGTTATGCTCCCAAGAACCTGGAGGCAAAGAACCTCGCTCACGAAGAGCATGGACACAGAGGACCCGGCTCGATTGGGAACCTAGAAAGCCTAATGTTATGCTCCCAAGAACCTGGAGGCAAAGATCCTCGCTCTCGAAGAGCATGGACACAGAGGACCCGGCTCGATTGGGAACCTAGAAAGCCTAATGTTATGCTCCCAAGAACCTGGAGGCAAAGATCCTCGCTCACGAAGAGCATGGACACAGAGGACCTGGCTCGATTGGAAATGCCATTAGCTAAGGATTGTTATTATAGTAGTTTCCATCACTAGTAGGAGCTATTGGTGTGACTTGTGTTTGAAAAGAACACAATTTAGAACTGTTGTGGAATTATTCCATGTTTCTATTATGCAACTATTTTTTGCACTCGATTGAAAGCACATTATTTACATCGTTTTTCAGTCCCACCGGTTTTACGATTTCAGCGGGTATTGATCATGGATGCTAAACCATCTCAGGCTTTGGCTGTTGTCTTGGACTGAATCAGGAAAAATTTGAAAATCTAATGAAATTAAAACATGATGACTTTGTTTGTTCGGTTTTTTTTCTCTGTTGTGATGGATTGCGAAAAAATGCCAGAAATGTATAATATTTGTGCAGGGGTCAGTTGGTGAATTAGTAAGATAACGTTATGCTCCCAAGAACATGGAGGCAAAGATCCTTGCTCACGAAGAGCATGGACACAGAGAACCTGGCTCGATTGGTAACCTAGAAAGCCTAATGTCATGCTCCCAAGAACCTGGAGTCAAAGATCCTCGCTCACGAAGAGCATGGACACAGAGGACCTGGCTCGATTGGGAACCTAGAAAGCCTAATGTTATGCTCCCAAGAACCTGGAGGCAAAGATCCTCGCTCACGAAGAGCATGGACACAGAGGACCTGGCTCGATTGGGAACCTAGAAAGCCTAATGTTATGCTCCCAAGAACCTGGAGTCAAAGATCCTCGCTCACGAAGAGCATGGACACAGAGGGCCTGGCTCGATTGGGAACCTAGAAAGCCTAATGTTATGCTCCCAAGAACCTGGAGGCAAAGGTCCTCGCTCACGAAGAGCATGGACACAGAGGACCCGGCTCGATTGGGAACCTAGAAAGCCTAATGTTATGCTCCCAAGAACCTGGAGGCAAAGATCCTTGCTCACGAAGAGCATGGACACAGAGGACCTGGCTCCATTGGGAATGCTATTAGGTAAGTATTATTATTATAGTTTCGATCCGATGCTAGACAAAATGAATTTAGAGTAACTCAAGCTGCTTCATTGTAAACTTTTAGAAACTTATATCATGCTTCACTTAATCAATATAAACTTTTAATGCTTGCCTATTCTCACTAAGGATACATCTCCCGCAGAAATACAATAAATTATTACAAACAACAAAATGAATGATAACAACAATGCAATGAGTAAGAACGAAATATGAGTGACCAAAGGTAGCTAGATCGTAATGGAAAGTTGATTGACGGTCAGTCAGTCAGGCAGTCAGCCAGCCGAAAAAGCACGCCAATCCCAGTTAAAAAGCAACAAAACTCATCGAACACACTTTTCTAATCTCTGATTTCCTTTACTTCTTCTCCCTTAAGGTCCAGGGCTCGAAATTAACGAAAAAAACCACTCGCAATTTTGCGTTATGATACGAAAATTTAGTCGCAATTTCGCAAATCTTAGTCACAAAATCGCCGCGCTGAATTGTGTTGTCAGCGGTTTAGCAAAAAAGATGAGCACGCAATACTTGTGTGTAAAGAAACCGCTGAAAATGGTGAATGATCGAAGGATGGAGCTGTGCACGTATAAACATCGCATCGCAGAGAAAATTCACAGCGAGAAACAAAATAATTTTGTCATCTATATATTTATTTATTTTAGCAAAAAAAGCCGCAAAGTGGAAACTGCTAACCTTTTTGTTTCGAAAGAGTGAAGGTTACAACGAGTCGCAAATTTGCGACTTTTCCATATATTTTAGTAGCAAAGGGAAAAATCTAGTCGCAAATGCGAATGTATTGGTCGCAATTTCGAGCCCTGCTTACCTCTGAATTATTTAGAGCCACTTTCATTTCCTCTTCAACCTGTTTTGATAGAAAAAGAATTGGGGTGTTATGAAAAGGAAGACCTAAAGCCTATTAAGTTATTCTTTAAATTGAAAGGGTTACTAAGGGCTGCTCTTTGAATGCAATGACAATATGAAACAAAATTAATAGTGTACACACAATTATAACCATTTTCAAATTCCTGTCAAGTACTTACTCGTTCAGAAATGTCTAGGACCTCATTGGTTTGCAACCTGTCTGTGTGCATAACAATGGTTGATCCCCTTTGGATGGTGAAGTATAAGGGCATATTATTGGATGACCCTACCCAGTCATACACCTCCTGACAATGACAAAACCACAGGAAATTAGAAACAGTTTTCGCTATAGCTGCCTTGCTTTGTAGTTATCATATTATGAATTACTGGAAGCGAGTATTTGCTTTTTAGTTTCTTTCTTAGACTTATACAATAATTAATGTTGTTTCTTTTTCTTTCTTCATTGCAGCAAGGATGTTACCCAATACCACCTTACAAGAACTAAGAAATCACCAGATACCACCTTGCGCTTCTGGTTTCTTCAAATTGGGATTGCTTCATACAGAACCAAATGTTTTCTAACTTCTTTGACCTTGTGTGCATATGCATGACCAGCCATTCTGACTCCTTGGGTTTTTGCCCCTGGACCAAAATCCTGCCGGGCAATTAGCCCATTTTGATGTATTTGGATTGCTATAGCCGTAAGCATTACTTTACTTTAGTAGTGAAATGAACTTATTTGCATGAGACTGGTTAAATTAGCCTTCTTTTCTCTAAATAATTACATAATTAATTAAGTTTAGTAAAATATCTGCAAGTGTGAATTCTATTGAATAGTTTGAGATGTCCAACTCGTACCTTTTTCACTTCAGGAGTTAATAGAGAAAAGTAGATCTTTGTTTTAGAGCAGGGGATTAAAAATAATAATCAAAGAGCCTTTTCATTTTATAGTCTTACATTATAGATTAATATTTTTGTGATTTTATTGTTTTCAGCAACACCCAAATACTCCAAACACAATCTGTAAAAGCAGTTGCATAAATCTGTTATGGCTGTTGTCATGTCTGCCATTTTGGATATCATGAGGTATGAACAACTACATGTAAGAAGCAACAGTCACTTTCAGTAACCAGTATATATCATCAAGTTACTCCTTAAGGACAGTGCCTACTAATTCAAAGGTATTTTTGGCCCGATTTATGATTATGCAGGAAAGGTAGATCTTACCAGTTTTATTGAAATCCAATAAGAAAATCGGGGGTAACCATGCATTTTTCAAAGATAATTCATGAACAATATTTGTATAAAGCTCTGAAATACAAAGCAATGTATGGCGATCTTTCTCAAATTGAAGCTCAATTCTCTCTAACGAATGCATGGTTATCCCCAATTTTCTTTTTGGATACCAAGAGAACTTACTAAGGTCTACTTTCTCTTCATAGTTTTGACCCGTGCAAAAATATCCTTGCAAACGATAGGAAAGCTGAGTATCTGGAGATGCGCAGAACGTACATGTATGCGCAATAACTGTAGGCACTGTCCTTAACTTCTTTATGCATGGCAATGTTCAGCTTACAACATTAGTTGGCGTATTTGAATCTGGTAAACAGTAGTGTATTGATGTTCAGGCATTATTAGCTTTTCAAAGTTCATGATTTAATTCTCCCACATTATACAACAAACAAAATTAATATTTTATAATTATTCTCTATTTCTCTCACCTGAAAGAAGGCAGTATCCTTAAAAAGCCGCTGCATCCTCTTTCCATCATGAGTTCTTATGATTATTTTTATCCCAGAATCTGGTTCTTCTGTGAGTCTTTGTTCCCTTTCCTTTCGTATCTGTTTGTTTCCAAGATAATTAGCATTGTAAAAATTACAGGCCCAGTAATAGATTAACTAGATTTATACATCACATTACTTTTTGCAGTAGGAAAAAATTTCCAGCGCACGAGAGAAAAGCTGCAGCATGTAATGTTTCAAGAATCTACCCATTTCTGAGAACATAAAGGAAACTATCGCTGCTGCACATTCACTAGTGTGGGGTGTGAAATTTGCTAACCATTTTCTGCATTCACATTTATAGTGGCAATTAATGAAGTCTTTTTGTGTCATGTCCACTATTTATATCATTTTTGGTGAATTGTAACTTTATGGAGGAGAGTTCTCGCTAACCTTTTCTTCCTTCTGTTGTTCAATTGCGTCTCCTCTGTCACTGGTTTCTGCCTCCTGCAGTTCTTTCTCTTGCTGACCTCTTTCTGCTCTCCAATGTCCCCGTTCCCTGTCAAGACCACAAAATTAATGAAAGTGTGTAAACCATCCTGGAAAGTACAATGTACTTAGCCACATTGCTCATCAAAAGTTTTCTCTATTTTTTTCTGTACAGTGATAAGGTCTTTCCTTTGATTTTTTTTTCTTAGGTATATTATTTATACTTATTTCTTATGCATGTGTATATATATTTGGGCTATTATTTACAAATTGGATTGTCATAACAGCTTTCCTCACAAAACAGCTTTTTGTGCTTTTCTTTTATTTCTATCCCCTGATAAGGACAATCATATTAGTACCAAAATCAAGTTCTTTTTACCATAATTATTGGAAGCACCGAGCACCTAAGGCTTTTGATATTGTATCTTCCAGTAAATGCATTTATCAATAAATAGATTTGTTAATTACCTTTGCTGACTGAGGTCGTGGATTACATTTAGTGCTTCTCTTTGGTCACTCCTTTCTGACTCCCGCAGTTCTTTCTCTTGCAGAGCTCTTTCTGCTCTCCAGTGTTCCTGCTGTTCCCTGTCAAAACCACAATAATAATAATAATAATAATAATAACACTTTATTTACATGCGTGTCACCTAGGAGCTAAAAGCTCGTTTAAACACGAATGTGAGTTAGGATTTTATTGAAACAAACGAGCGTACGAACTTTTTCCTGAAGGATACCCACAAAAGTTGGACGTAACCTTTTGGGAAGTAAATTCAAAGTGAAAAGTGTTGAAACTATTCAGGGAATTAAGGCGCATGTCTCACCAAAAGTCGTTTCTGTTTAAAATAATAAGGTCTTTTCTTCTAAATGTTTTACTTATGTTTTATACATAATGATGAGTTTTGGCCTACATTTTCAAATTGGATTGTTATGTAGCAGTTTTTCTTGCAAAACACCTTTTTCGTGCTTTCTAGTCCATGATAAGGACAAAAACATTAATACCAAAATAAAATTCTCTTTTACTAGTGCGAAGCTCCTAATAAGGAATTACCTTTCCAGAGTGAGGTCATGGGTAAGGTTTCTTGCCCTTTCCAGTAGTTGCACAAATGCCACATCCTGTGCATCCAGGTCTGTTTCTGTAGGGAAAGATGTTACCCAAAATGTATTAAAGAGAAAATGTTGGTAGATAATAATAATTCTAAGAATTACGGTGTGTTTAAGAATTTGCTGGAGTTTGTTTGTGGGTTAATTAACATACTGGTTTGCAAAAGCTACCTTCAAGCTGTCATCATAATGTAAATGAAACATTCTTGGTTGGTAATGCTGATCACTTTAGGCTTTGACTTGACATTAGTGGGTTAGTAGGAATAAGATGCATGCAAACAGAGTATCTGCCAAGTACTTGTATGTGTACTTTTCCTCACCAGAAATTTCTCCTACAAATGCTGCATTGCTGCCAAGTGATGGAACAAGGCAGATGATCCTCTCTGCCATACCACCTCCGCCATATTTGTCAAGGACTGAAGGAAAGCTAAAGACAATAATTCAAGTATATATTTCAGCAATCAGTTTAGTTAGCCATGATTTTTTTTTTGTCTTCTTTAGTGAGGAGCTTTGGTGTAGTCATTCCTGGGTAGTCATGGATGGCAGCATGCCCAAATTATTTTTGTCTTATTTGATTATTAAATCCTAGGGCAGCAATGTATGTTGCAGGTCATTTAGTTTTGTTTTTGTTTTTTTTGTTTTTTGTTCTTTTATTTTCATTCATGGCACGAAATTACTGAAATTAATGTTTTGTTGGACATGTTTCACACTGCACTTAAAAAGGAAAACAACAAACATAGTATTTGAGGTAGAGGTTGTTAAAGATGATGTTGTTAGCAGTGGTGGTCAAAAGTAATACACTCTGTTTTTACCCAGAACATAAAAAAACAGTGTTAAGAATATTGGTGGTTTAGACCTTGTTGTGTGAGAGTTACAGATGTATGTAGGAGATCGGCAAATTGCACAACTTCTCACGTCAAATGAAAACTGTTCCTCGGGTAATCTTGACTTAATTTATGGTGTTGTTGTCTTTATTAACTTTGCAAGTCATGTGCTAAACATGCTTGTGACAAGAAAAACCTTGTTTTTAAAGAAATACAGTGCAATTTTAATACATACCTTTTTTGCTATCATCAGATGACATTTCTGCCACCCAAAAGAGCCAAAGATGTTGATTTTCAGAGTTAACTACTCTATAAAGAAGCCTATTCAAGATAAAGTCCATTGTGAACAAAGTGAGCATGATTCACCATACTGTACTTAGCTCGCTGGAAGAATGCTGGCAATACAATGCCTAAATTGCCTGTATGCTTTAAAGTGGTACTATGACGAAAGTCGCATCTTTCTTATCTAAGCCATTTTGAAACATAAACAAGTAGTCTGCGTGAGAAGAAAAATGCTGATTACTTTTTTCAAATATCTCTTTTAGTTCCAAAAAAGAGATATCTTAACCAATTTATATCAGAATTTTTTCATTTTTTGCAGTAAGATTCTACTAAATGTTCTCCACAATATGAGCTTAACAGTTCTGTTACCATAGCATCATACTGGGTTCCACACCTTCCCCATATTATGAGCTTTTCTGGCCACCTTTGGCGTTCCATTTGGATATTTGCTAACAGCACTAGATATGCATGATCCAGCAAGCATATAAATATGTTAGCACGACGTTGTAGCGTTGTTTAACATTTCAAGCTGAAAGTCATATTGAAATCAAGTGGGTGGGTACTGGAAAAGAGTGAGTTGCCATGAGAACATAATTTTTTAGAGCCAAAGGTGTGTTTCCTGTAGAACTATTAGACTACCAAGTTTCAATGGTCTGCCTTGTAAATTGGCCAAGGTAGCTCTATTTATATACTCAATATAATATTAGGTTGAGTGTATGATGTCATCAGTCATGTCATTTGCATATTTTACCCATTTTTCTAACTTAAATATCTCCGGAACTAATGAAGATATTTGCAGACGGTAAATGGCGTTTTTGTTCTTTCATGGAATTCTATGTGATACACTCAAAAAATCAAGGGGTAAAAATTTGATCATAGTACCACTTTAAACAGAGTTTAAACTGAACTTGTGTATTAAAAGAGGTTGCAAGTACATTTAGCAGTTGACTCAATATATATGACTTCAATGGATAGAATTTTAAGAATTTTAACTGCATTGAGTTTGTTTATACATTGCGCTACTTAAAGGAGGACTTGTTTACCTTAAAATATTCTCCCTTTTGCTGTGTAGGCCTTTCCTTTCATTCAGCAGAACAATCAGCATTGCCCTGCAACTCTCACGTGCCAGCCAGCATAACTAATACACACAAAAAAGTAAAGTTAAAACACAGGCAAACGGAGGTTCAGATTTATGGGATTCTCGCTAATATTATTAATTTTATTTCAATAAGGCCATATATATACCGGTATATATCTTGATATAAATAAATATATATATATATATATATATCCAAGATAGATTTAATTACTTGGGGGTATCATGGAGTTAGAGAGTTATACTGATAAAGCAGGTAACAGGTAGGACAAACTGAATATTCTTATTAGTCAGTGTGGTTAGCTCAAAGCATGTGTAATTGCATGTTTAGGAAGTGGTGTCCAATCTGTCCGTAGTGTTTTAAAGGGTACAGGAAAAAAGTGGTGTGGACACAAAATGGAGCCTGGTTGGTTCACTACAAATTGGCAATGAAGACAAATATCAAAGCAAGATTGTTACACTGTAACCCATTAAAAGGGCACCACACACTAGTAGTCTAATAATTTATAGTTCCACAGTTACTTCCTTACCTTGAAGATCTTGTACAACAATAACATCATCATCAAATGTACTGTGGTGTAGATCCCAAGTATCTTTATAAGAATGGAGTACAATAATAATTACTGTTATTATTATTAATATCTTGTTAATGTAAATTTCAGAGTACTGTAGGTCTACATGAACATTTTGGGTTAATATCAATCTTTGAATTGTAAGTTACTTACAGTCACTTAGAGTAAGAAAGTGAGCCGTAGAAGGCGTTTTCCAGTGGTTAGGGTGTTGGGTTTGCATGCGGTTGCCCCGGGTTCAAATCCCATTCTAACCTCTGGTCAGGATTTGTTTCCGGTTGTCACCGATTCAACTCTGCCACGCGTTGTAAAAATGGTTGCCTCTCACCATGTTTCTGTTAAATTTGCTTCTTTCAGATTATTAAAACGTGGAGTGTCTGTGAACTAGCTTGATAGCAAAGTGCACATCCAATATAAATAAAGCATTTACAATTTTTTTAATTTTTACAAAGAGGCGGTGACCAGGAACATTCTGTATGTTGCAATTAGGGTCCTTTGCCCCCAATTCTATCTAAACATTGTCTTGAAAGAAACTGTATTGATCAATTTTATTCCCATACAGGAAAGGAGGGAGGGAGTTAAAATGGCAAAAAATGTCATGTTTCACTTAGAAAGAAGTTGCAATTTGTTTTTGTTTTTGTATTATTTGTTCAGTGCTGTCTGAAAAAGCAGAGATTACATCACAGGGAGCTTACCATCATCATCACTTTGTTGCGCTAACCTCTCAAGGTATCTTCTTGTTTCACCTTACAAAGAAAGGTATTGACATTAAGATAAAAAAAAAAATCAGTGCATATACATATACACACACACACATATACATTGTATGGGCATTCACCCCTGCACTCTTACGGGGACAGACATATGAATGCACACCAGCTGTGTGGGACAGTTCAGAATATGGGGACATGTTCGATTCCTCACAAAAATGTCCCCAGAAGTTGGCATTTAACTGTAACCATACCATACTTCTGGGGACTTCAGGGACTTTTGTGAGAGACAAGACTTTGTATCGTATGCTAAAGATCATTGAAGCCCTCAGAAATCCCACAAAGACAAGACCTAGAGCACAAAGAAATTATATATGTGTGTGTGTCTATTTCATGTTAAATTGTCATCCATTTAATTATTTTTGTTACTTTTGGAATTCCGTTTTGTAATGACAACCAACTGGTTGTTGTCATGGCAATCATCATATGCATGTCAGGCCAAAGGAATTGGCAGTCTGTTTCAACATTACCCTGGTTTTGTCTTTATGTGACTTAAGCTTGGTAAACCCTTGCCACCTAAAAAAATAATTATTCTTCTTACTTCCACCTCTTGGTTGATGATTTGGGGTACTTGCTGCTGTACTTGGCCACCGTGATGGTAGGATTGATGAGGTGGCATTTGCTGTGGTCGTAGTAGAGTAGCTGGATGTCACAGAGGCAGGATGGGAAGTGGTTAATGTCGATTGTGATGATGAGATGAATGGCAAATTAGACTCTGTGGCAAGTCCTGGTGATGGTGGAGAAACTGGACTAGAGGCAGAGGCACCTATAAGTGAAATCAAGATTTATTTTCTAATTGGATGTGGTGCCTTCTAAATACATCTTTGTTTCTTGTTGTTATGTACACTATAAAATGTTTCATGTTTACTTGGTTTGGTAATAATTAACAAACATGTAGTTTTATCAAAAACAGTTTGGAGTCTTCTGGTCTCCAACCTCAATAGATAAATGTAACTGTTCTCAGCATTGGTAACCAGTTGATTTAAAAAGAGAGTGATGATGTAGCAACCACATATCAAGGACGTATAAAAAGTGTGACACAAAAATAAAAACTGGAACATGAATTAGGTTAAGATTGTAAGTTACATTTCCAAAGAGATGTAGTGAGCTTCCTATCATGCTAGTCTATTAAACTTTTTAAACGGGCTGGAAAGCATCTCAACTTCATTAACTTCACGGGTTAGTTGAATAATACAACCGTGCTTTTAAGTTTTCCGAGACATAAGACTACCCGGCCGCAATTTTCTTCTTTGCGTGCCTTTCTTATAGGAGAACGAGGTTTTTATCAATAGACGCTATTACAGTCTACCCTGTAAATGTTGCTTTTGCAAAGCACCTTTATGCCCAGTAGCTTAGCGATTTTCTCTCCTGTGAATTCGGTTACCTTTATAACTACGCATTACAGCCCTTCATTAGGTGAGTAAGAGGCATTTTAAACTTGTGGTATTGTTTTTTACTAATGTTTTGTCACAAATACCTGGCCTATGTTGCTTTAAATACAAGAATAACTTTTTCGACTTGGATCTGCCCAAGAGCTTTAAAATTTCTTTCGCCTCGGGAATACCGGTGCAGATTCTTGTCAGTTGGCTTCCTCGGCTCGCGGACTTGTATAAACGTATCCTTGAATGACGGAGAGACAACAGAATCTGTTGATTTTAATTGTTGCTAAGCTTGACATTTCTGTTTTGTTTAACAGTATTTTCAATTCCTGAAAAACCGAGCGTTTTTCGCATAGTTAATAAGGTCTTACTCGAGGAAATTGGACTATCTTAGTTTAGAAACTGACTAACCTTGATAAATCTTCACCTCTAAGTGCAGGGAAGCTACTTTGGATGAGTTCTCGCATTCGCCGACCGCTCCAGTTTGCAAAAAAAGTCAGCTCCTTCACGCGTCCATCGCGGTTGAGCTTGTCCCATGCTCTTCCCCTTGGAATTGATTTTGTCTTTGTTTCTAGCCAGACGAATTCACGGGAAGTCGATCTCCTAGGTGCTGGAAGATCAAGCTCAGAGTCAGAGTTACTCAAGTTGCTGGCCATTTTCAGTTTGACGAAGATCAACTAGCTGGACAAGAGAGTGTGGTTTGCGTTGAAGGCTCTGGGAATTCGTGATGAGGTGTGGTTGGTCTGCTATATGTCAAGTGAATTGCAACTTTTTGACGAGGTCGCCTTTCATTTGTAACCAGAATTACCAGCAGTGTATTTCCTGGCAGCCAATCGCTAGCAACATCAAGCTGTTTTTGTCACTTTGGGATGCTTTCAGCCATTGTCAGTAAGTTTAGATGGATTTGCGTAAAGGAAGCCTTTCTTTAGCGGTTGTTGATCTTTTTTCTTTCCTTTTTTTTTTCTCTTTTTATCATGACACTCTAACTTTAATGCATGAGAAATTTCCGGCGACATGTCACCACTGGTGTCTTGAAGAACGAAGGTTAACAGATACACTTTAGTCACAGTCAAATCTGTAAGCATTCTGGAATTTTTAAAGTTTTGGCGTTACTAGAATCCAATAAATTTTCAAATAATAAAGGACAGGGTACCACAACTAGAACAGAAAAGTACAGCCAGACTTCACTTTTTTTATATTCCCGTTTCTTCTAAATTTGCGTGTAATTGAACTATATCCTTGTTGTATAGTCAGGAGCCCACGAATACACGGGCTCCTGATATAGTATAGATAAAAGGTATAAGTAAGAGGGAGCTCATAATCATAAGCCCATATGGTTTCCTCGTGAGCTTCCTCGCCAGAATTTTAATATTACTGTAATTATGACGAATTTTGTAAAACATCTGGCGAACAAAATAAACTAAACTGAAAACTATATTGGTGGAATATTAGGGTTGCCATTGTAAGTTTTCATTTAATCCGCAATGTTGTATGATCGAAGAACAGAAATAAGAGAAAAAGTGGCAATGAAGCAGGGAGTGAACGAGCTAAACTGCATATTTTATTGTTGATTGTTTTTCTACGAAAAATAAGTTTTGTAATAAAGTGAGTAGTGCAAGTTGATGTTATCCAACATATCACAGTAATTACGAAAAGAAATGGCATGGTATTGATAATAGGATACTCGGATATACCTAAGCTATACGATTTTTTATTTGAGTTTTCTGTGCGAACTGTATCAGTTATTAAGCATAGTCAAAAAAGTCAAATGCTCTAATAAAACGTGTTTGAAAACTGTTAAACGACAAAGTCAGTATATTGTGATGCTAAGACCGGCAAGAAATTTGTGATGACCTCGTTTAATCCCCTCCACTGCCTCCACATCCTTTCATCCAAATACACTTGGAGGTCTTCCTTGGAAATTCCACACCGTTGTTTGATGGGGCCCTTTAAAACTGCCCATGCTGATTCAGCTTCCTGCGTGTGGACCCCAGTGGCTGGGTCCACAAAATTATCTGAATGCACCACGATCCTGTGCCTTGAAACGAGATTGGGCAAATGCTGTTCTAGGTTAGTATAGGCCCCCCAGTCATCCGTATGTACTTCGCTTCCAGGCAGAAGACACTTTGCCAGTATGGGAAGGAGAGTGGCACGGTCTCTCCTTTTTACAACTTCATAGTAACCTCGGGATGGTTGGGTATCGCAACAAAGTACTCCAAACACCCAGACGTTTGTTCCTCGTCTTCCTCTGTTATTCTAATTGACCAAGAAAATGCAACAAGATATCCCATTGTTAGTGAACTTAGTGGTGTCAAGAACAAAACGAATTACTGTATGAATATGTTTTACTCAACACAGGCATTCAGAATGCCGTGGGTAATTTTCATTATTTCCTCAGTTATTTTCTGCAAAAAGTGGTGAAAGAATCTAACCTTTGCCTTGTGGTTAAATTTGCTTTCGTCACACTTTACAACACATCTTCCACCGAATGGGATGATGGGATTTCTCCCGATATCTATGGAGCACACGTCCTCCAAATTCCGAAAAACTGTACAAACTAGATTGTTATTCATGTTCAACATGCGAGCTGTCTGTTTTATACTCTGATCCATTGACCATAGATAAATTAGCAGCAACAACTCTCCAAGAGAAATTTTAGGAAACTTTGCGAAAAAGCTGTTGGTCCTGATACTTCGCTTTTTCCTGCAAGTGCAACATCTCCTGCAAGAACAAGGAGCAAAATTCAACTGTTAGTCTTTTCCCTTCTCTTAAATAACATCATAGATCCCGCGGATTGGTCATCACACTTTGGTAAAAACCAGGAAAATCTTTGAGTTGATCTACTAGACCACTTTCAGAAATAGTTACCCTATTTGCGAAGACTAAAGTAATCATGGTCGGTTTCCTGCCTCATGACAATCTGTGTATTTTTTATATGCGGGGTTCCTAGCAGTGCGTAGGAACGGAAGCATATAGCAATAGACACATTGCATGAGTGGCCCTCTATTATATAATTTAGCCATGGCGTATTTGTTAACTTATGGAAGATCCATTCTGTTCACTATTCCATTTACAAGACTTACTGTACGGTTAAGTCACAGGAAGCTAATTTCTGATCCTCCACAATGCACGCTTACCACTGAAATCCATCAATGTGGTTAGGTTCTCGCGATACTAAATCCATGCCATTATTACATGTGCCGCAATGTAATGGATTGGCCAACAGTCCCTGATTTTGCAGCCATCTAATTGTTCTTGACGTTGATCCGTTTTTCAATCTGCCAAAAAAATCCAGATTCATAGCGGAATACCAGAAAGCTATCTTCTGCTTTTGGCGATCTTCGATAAAGCGCGGGCGCCGGAAATTCCCTAATATGAACTGTCTTAAAAGTCATATCATTGACGTAAAACAGACTTACGCAGGGTACAATAAAACCTACGCCAAATCCCTAGGGACGAATGATTGAATCCAATTCGATATCAGAAGGCGCAACCTCACCATGCATAAAACCGAAATTGGCAAAATAAATATCAAGCTATTGGCTCAAAGTTTAAGGAAATGCAAACTGCGTTTTGTATTAAAGTGCCACTACGATGAAAATTTTGCATGTCCTTTTTTCTTTAGAAAATAGACGTACTAAATAGGTATCATGCCAATTTTTATCGCAAAATTCCCACGGAAAGTATGATTATTGTAACGTAGTTTTTCGGTTTTCGCTGTCCGCCATTACTCGGACGGCAAATGACCGTGGGCAAGGAAAAGGGTTGGGTCTAGCTGGATCGCCTGGGGTCTGACGTCATATGCGCAACGCTCAAAATAGACGCGGCTAATTTCCCATGCCATCTATGAGATGTGAGAGATCGCCGAGTTGCTTTTTGCAGATATTATATACAGTACTCCTTGATCTACTTGTTCGCTTTGTCAAACGCCCACGAAGCGATGTGCGTATGACGTCACGAGCCAAGTCTTACGTGAAGACCGCTTACAAAATAATCTAATGCCGTCCGAGTAATGGCGGACATATTTTTAGCAGTTTTTGGCTGGATATTTCCCGACTTATCATCATCATCATCATATCATCATATATCTTATTTACCCTCGGATTTTTAGAGTAGCTTGGTGTAGCTAATATCTCCGAGCATTTACCATCCCAACCATGATACATCACAGAAGACAGACCACAACACCGGGAACTACATGCCCTACTCTTTACGACAAGTGTGCGGGTTCTTTTACGTCCCACAGGATTATGAACATTGAAGGGGTGTGAGACGGGACCTCCGGCTTATCGTCCTTATCCGAGAAGACTAGAGAGTCTAACCATTTGCATTTACAAAGGCAGCTTTTTCTCCTCAGTTATTTAAAGACCCTGAGGGTTGGTCCGGCCGGAGTTGAACTCACGACCTCCCGCGTGACAGCCCGTGCTCAACCAACTGAGCCACCGCTTACAAAATAATCGCAGGCTTCTCTAATGCCGTCTGAGTAATGGCGGACAGATTTTTAGCGGTTTTTGGCTGGCTATTTACCGACTTATCTCGCTTCTATCGTTCCAAATTTAAATGCATTGTATTATTCTGAACATATTGAGAGAATTGACGCTGAAAAAATTCAAAAAGAAAACCCAAAATTTTCGTCGTGGTGGCACCATATTTTCTCTTATCGGGTCCTTTTGAGAAGAAGGGGTGGGGCTTAAAGAAATTCCACGTTGTTTGGTACTTTACCGCTGATACAGTTGGATTTTATGAGCTCAGTCTGGTAAGGATCCTCCCTTCGTCAAGTCCATAACTTACTTCAACCATTTCATTTAGAAGATGAGTTTGATTTACCATTTAAAAAATCTAAAACAGAGGTACTGTTGACTTTTGGTATAACCAGAACTGATTGTTCTGTTAAAGGGGAGAGCATAAACGTTGTTTGGTACCGCTTGAAGTGGTTGCGAAGTGTGCGTTAAGGGATAGAAACCATTTTCTGATCTCATAAGCCTATATTGCTTTATGTAGTAAAGGCGGTGGGCATAATGCCTGAGAAATGGACTGCTTAATGTAGTGACGAGAATTATCTTTTTCGCAAGATGCAAACAAAATCAATTGCGTAAAGTGAAATAGTGTAATGATATCAAGATCACTTGATTAAAGAAAATTTGTCGGACAGAGTTTGAAGACATTTTCTGTGTCGTAAAACCTAAATGATGGAGCGACTTCCCTATGACCGTGAAAAATAAACGTAGAAGCAACATAAACAACAATGCAAAACATTTAATTGGATTATCAAACACAAACAAACGATCGCGAATTTTCATTGGCTTAGCTGACGGGGATGCAAGAAACGTCATCTCTCCAGTATATTTCTGGAAATTCTAGCTTTGACGCCATTTGAAATGCAGTTGTAATCGGGCAATCGCACTGCTTACTACCCATATGAGGAGTTTCCTCAGCGGGAATAAGGAGGAGCTTCGTTTCAATCTTACCAAACATTGGTCCGTGAAAACAAATTGCAAACACTTTCAAAGTCACACGAAAGTCGCTCCATCCTGTTCAAAAACAGCTAACGGTACTAAGAGGAGAGGAAAATTTATCGTGGAACAAGATACGTAATTTCAAGGTTTGATTAAAACTTGATTATTACATAAAACTTTGACTTTCTTGCCGGGTTTGACCTTCACCACGGTATAGGCACATGTTTGGGAGGGAGTCGATTGATATTAGGGTGATTAGCAACAGAACCGGATCCTCAGTTGACGAAGCAAGAGTGTGCGGAATAGTCTGGATTTTTCTCTTGTCTGACCTAATATGGATATTCTTCCGCGCGTGCCGTCGCCATCTCCAACTGGTGCATTTATGTTAGCACGAGGAATGGGCAGGCATCGTAAGGTTCAAATAGCCAATTTTTGGCTATAAGAACCCTACGGCGCATGTTCTCCTACATAGAGTTTCCCAGAGCTTTGGGTCAATCCGAGGCTCAGGTGACAAGAATGCCTGCTCTGTTGCTGCGGAGCGAGCGTAGATAGTGTGCAGCAACATAATCAGGATTTAAGAGGAATATATTACAAGAATTGTCGAATTCATCACTTTCAGCCAGAATTCATTGCATTTAACCGGAGTGCACAGCGCCACTTTTTACCAGAGTGCATTGCGCCACGAACAACACGAGGATGTCACACCGGCGAGCATACGTAAGATACGTCCCCCTCATGTAAAACGATGTGACAGAGATCGTGATTGACTTACACAACTCTTGCTTTTGTTATTAATGCAGTATGTGAAAGTATGCAAATCTGGACGTTTAGTTATGACCACTTAATTTTAAATTTAGCATGTCATTCCTTATCTGTTTCCCCTCCTTTGACGAATTCTGAAATAAAAAGAAGTCGTTATTACTAAAGCTTGTATAATAATTAAAACAAACTAGAAACGGAGAACACGGTAATGTCATATATGCTGTGATCTACTCCTCCTCATCCAAACATGAATTGTAGCTAAGTCTTAGCATTTTCACACATCTAAGAAGTTTGTGCGTCCTAGAGGACGCTTTTGGCACATCACAAACTGAGAGCCTCGAAAGCTACTACCTCAAGACCAACCAGAGTTTGTAACATTAGCCCCCCACCCCACAACCCTAACCATAAACCCCCTAACCCAGCACTCCCCCCGCCCCCTTGAAATTCAAATACGTTTTTATATGAGGTCAATGAACTAAACCAATGCAGTGCTCAGACAGAAAATCCTTTGAGGTGGAAAGGGTGCTCTTAAATCTTGGTTTTGTTACACCCCATGATTTAATTGACACTACTTTAACAAATAACAGTTAATTGAAGTCTTGGAACGCGTAAACTATGTCACCATCAACAGAATGTTACTATCTTTTGGATACCCTAGTCATCTTATTCTAAAAATCGCATTATGAAGTAAAAATTAAAATCTGGTTAACTTAATGCAAGGCTTGCCTTGCTACGACTACCACATCTTTCAAAGCCTTGGACATAGCGCAATGGAAGCAGGCCTTTCTGGAAATATAACTTCCACCTTCTATCCAGTCTTCTAAATAACGGCGACGCTAGCTCGTTTGTATTTTCAGGCGGCAATGGTGGCTATGTTATAAAGGAGGCTTCAGAGAGAGAGTGTGTTGGCACCACCTTTAATTGTCCCTGCATAAAAAAATTCTATTCAAATACATCTAAAACCCGCTGGTAACAACCTGCATTTAGAAATTTAGCCTAAAAAGGTTCTTACATAAATGGTAATTAAGAGAAATTTCGTAAATAGGTTCTTATTTTCTGAAGGAAAAAATCACGTTGTAGATAGTAGAATTTAGTGGTATTCGGCCTTCGTCCCCGATGCAGCAGCCAGTTTTTCCCTATACGGGCCCTTACAGAAAATTTGAATGAAAGTTAAATACAAGATAAAAAAAATCAAATAAAATGACTACAATAAATCGAACAATCACATGAATCTTCAAGCCATTAACATGTACACATTTACTGTTAAAATTCCTTTCCCCATTACAACTTAAAGTGAACAGATTAAAATGTCGTCCCTATGGCAAGACGTATTAAAGGTGCGGAATGCGGACCAAAGATACTATTTTCTGTTAATAACACATCATCATCTCTAGCGTAAAGTAATGCTCATCTTTCGAAGAGGATGTAGAGAACTCTAAATGTTAACTCATCTTAATTGCTAACTTAGAGTGCGTACGTTATAGGTATCACGCTTTTTAGATAACCAACTGGTTGCTTCCTGCCAGTTGGGGTTCTTAATCAGTTTGGGGTGGCTGTGAATTAGCTAGATAGCTAAGTGCACTTCCACTAAAAACGAAGCATCGTTATCATCATTATCATTAATTTTTAGATTTTGAAAAATAAAAACCTGTTGCAATTTTTAGGGTGAACAGGTTCTTGTTTAGAAGGGGCCTAGCTAACCAATTTTAGGTTTACAGATTCGTAGTTAGGTTCTTACTGGTGGCCATGGGTTTTTCTCTGTATTGCTGGTTTCTGTATCGTGTCAACATGTCTCTACTTGATTATTAGGCCAATTCCTTTCTTTTCTGCGTAGATCAAACTACTATTGTAGTATTTATTTCGAGGCACTTTGTCGTCCGTATCATAAGGAGACTTAATGAGCCAGTAACTACGCGATTACCTCTCTATTAATCTTACGGGTCGCTGTAAACTTTTTACATCGTCAGTGGTAAGACTTCCAAAAGTATGGATTGGTAAGAAAACTCTACAGGATTGTAAAATTAGAAACTGCGCCTGTTTATTTCTAGCCATAAAAGATCACAGTAAGTTACTAAATGTATGCTGGGTAAGGGGCTGCTTTCTATATTGAGCAGCCACATTCACGGTATTATGCTAGCGCCAATGTATCTTTGCTCTCACAAATCCTCAAATTGCTAAAAGTATAACATAGTGATCGCCAATGTCAATTCACTGATTGGTTACCGTACCAAAATTATAACCTTCGTCGACTGCCACAAAATTCGTTCCGTCTCTTTTTACCAAGTTGAAATGGCCCCGCAATCTGTTAGTCGCCTGTGATGCAATGTCTTCTCTCCGGTGGTATTGCCCGCATCCCCTTATCGAACATTCTTCCATTAATTCAAGTGGGCGCGACCAGAGTAGCACCACCCCTAAAAGTTTGAAGAGTACGGCGTGCAACCCCGCTGATTTCATAGGGAAGTCTCTCTTTCTCCTCTCTCCTTTCCCCAACCCCCTTCCTCTTCCCACCCAAGCAGAGCGACGTCTTTGCACAAGACGTACTGGATATGCGAGATTATCGCTAGAATACAGACAGCAATCAATGCACACTAAAGACTGCTTGGAATAGTAGCCTTTGATTTTCGCTCAAGTGCACACTACTGACAAATGCCAACGACATCCGAGAGGAACTTAAGTTTCTTCCTTAGTTTATGTATACGTAGTGCGAAAGGGAGGAAGCACTTCTTTTATAGCTGACAGTTGCGAACGACCTAGAAAAAAAATTATTGGCGTTTACGTTTTTAGCACTGAGCAGAAAATATAGGGTAACAGGTTCATTGCGCGGCGTACACAAGGTGAAAGGTGGGGGACAGCATAATGTTAGCTGGGCTTAAAGAGGTAACATTATGCTATAAACAAATAATAATAATAATAATAATAATAATTACAACAATAATAACAATAACAATAACAATAATCTTTATTATGCTTTTTTTGGTGAACCTGGTTGATCATTACAATCTTGTAAAGGAAACATATAGTGTTTCATTAATTATTAGTGGAAATGATGTGGGAGCAAGGAAGCTAAATGAACCGCTTGGTTATCTTGTTAGATCCCTGGCTAATTTAGGTTCTAGATAGCAGACAAAAGGCAAACAGCAAAGGGAAGGAAGAACTCAGTTTTGTACATGTAACATGTTAACGTATGTTAGGTGGTCACCATAAAATAAAATTAGTTCATTTGTTGTTCTGACAGTAAATAACGTATAATTTGCTTCGGAAAAGCAGACACACTTTGTATGAGTATTTTTAAGTGACCTGAAAGTTCTTTCCAAATAGCGGTTGCCATGAAATAAATTTATTGTTTACCTTAGTTCGTACGTTCGGCTTATAAAGGTTATGCCTGGCTGCATATCTTGTATTGTAGCCATGTATATTACTAGCATATTGACACATGTTGTCGAGAACTTCAGGAAAGAGGCCTTTATGCCATGAATGCGAGAATTTCAAAACTTGTAGAGGATAAATATTATTAACTGGTAAAAGGCCTAGTAGATTTAGCAAAGGTTTGGCTTTCACTGTTTCACTACCAAATGATTTGGCAAAAAATATTAATCTTAAAATATGATTTTGTTTCACTTGAATTTTTCTTATATGTGTTTTGTATACACTTCCCCAAGCTAATATGCCATAAGAAATATAATGATGTATTATGTTATAGTATATTTGTCTTAGTCGTTTAATTGAAAGGTAATACCTAAATTTCGATATTACTCCAGTGTTTCGAGATATACGGGAACAGACAAAAGAGATCTGGTGTTTCCAAAATTTTCACAATATCAGGTACACGGTCCAAGCGTTCTCTTTAGACTTAATTATCGTTGCACTCATAAGTTTAAAGAGTGTTTGTCAATTGCACGAAACTTAGTGTTCTCAATGCAACATTTTAAGTGAAGACACCCTCCTTTAAACAGACCAAATGTAGATTATTAATAAACGAAAGAAAGAAAATAAAAAGAAAGGCAACAACCAACCATGAAACCTTCTTCTGCGTTTTGAGCTAGAATGATCAATAGACGTATGACAAAAGTTGGGGTGATAGTTTATTCTTGGTGTAGTTTTTTATTTTAACGATAACTGCCCGGGGGGGGGGGGGGGAACTCCCATATAAAAAGGGGAGGGATGCTCGTTGTAAATTTTAAATTTAAACCCTAAAGGAGACCAACCAGGGCGTGGCTCAGGCTTTTTTTTAACCTCAAAAAGAGTAAATAAAGAGAATTTAAAATATACGTAGTAAATATACACTTTCATATTTCTTCGCCCGCAACCCTAAAGGAGACCTTCACGGCTACATGAACACCCTAAGTGAGACCAAAATCCGAAATTTACACCCCTAAGGGAGACGACGAGCGTCCCTCCACTTTTTATATGTGAATCCCCCCCCCCTCTTCCTCCCGGGGATAGCTGTCGTAGGCTTATCGTACATTACCATGGAAAACAAGAAAGATATAAAGTTCGATCAACAACTGTCAAATGAAAATCGCGAGGTTCTTTAAACTTTGATTTACACCAGGTTTGTTGGTTTACAGTTTCGCAACGGTTTTCGTTATTCAAATACAGCAATTTTCACCTCAGTTGCGTCGCACTTAGAGATACCTTTAACCTCCGAAACGTTTTCAATCTTAGGAGATGAGTTTATGCACAAGAATGCTCACAAGCGGAAAGAAAGCGCTTTCATCGCAAAGTGAATTCCAGACACTGTCCAGATGTTTTAGTTCATTTCCGGCCGCGTGAAACTTATTTGAAAGGCTTCGGAAAAAATTAGGAACCGATTCGTCACACAGACTTGACACTTGATGAGGTTATTTATGCATTGGTCTTTTATAACATTTCATTTCCTTGGCTCCTTTCATTCAACGGTTTCGGATATTATTATTTGTAGAGTGACCGAACTATTTCATCGGTCAATCCCTTTTTTCGCAGCTTTTAAAGCCATCTGTCCAATGAGGAGAAACCACAGGGCACAGGAAACTTGACAACATTCCATTGCATTTACAAGTAAGCTATTACTGTCCTCTTTGTTGGAGTGAGCTTCTCGTCCAGTCTTTGGGAACCTATAGCTCTTTTATACAGCCATATTACTTCAACTGTCTAACGTCGATTAATTGCCGAATTATGTCACAGTCAGCGTCAGCCGTAGCCTTCAACTGTGTCCTTACAGGCTCTGTGGATGACAGGTTACAGTGTTGTATTTGGTGAGTTTTTATCTGAATTAAATCACCTATGGAATCGTTCTCATACAACTCCTATAACTGCCTTCAGTACAATGACTGTTTTGTTACGTTTTAGTTTTGTAACTATGTTGAAACCCGTTAGCTTGAAATGCGGTCATTCTGGGTGCCAAATTTGCATGGAGGAGCACGTAAGGAAGGCCGTCAATCCGACTTGTCCAATCTGCAGGGCGGTCATAAACGACGAGACACTCAGTGTGAACATCGCACTGGACAATTTAACAAAAGAGATGCCCGTACGGTGCGTGATTAGCGGTTGTGACTGGACAGGAGTTTATGGATCAGCGAAAAGCCACTACAAACGGTGCCCAAAGGTAGAAGTGACGTGTGAACAAGATGGCTGCGAACAGCAATTGCCACGTGAGGAAATGCCGGCTCACGAAGAGACATGTGGGAAGAAAAGGATCCGTTGTTCGGAATGAAGGCGAGCTGTAAAGAGAGATGCAATGGAGATGCAATGGAGCATTGCCCTCTTAGGTGTGAGACATCATTACCAAGGTATGATTTAATAGGCTCAAAATGGAGCCGACCTTTGGCAAACGCTTAGGCAAAAGCAACAACTACATGCAAATTGTGCTTATCTGCCTTATTACTGACCAAATAATACCGGTAAGAAGAAGAAGAAGAATAAATAAATAAATAAAATAAAATAGGGAGCGGGAGAGAAAGGGGTTCTAAACTTATTGGCACGAGATTTTAAAAATTTCTTCTACTTTTACAGTAGGAAAAACCTTCGCTAAGACTTTGTGGATAGACTCCGAGACTGAGCCACTTGAAAACATTAGTGGCTTACTAGTTGCTCAACATTTAATGTGATGAAGAGCAAATTACAAATGAAAATCTCCTTGAAACGTATATTGTAACGATTGATTCACTAAATTAAAAAAATCAGTTATATGAGCTTTACGCTTTTCAAGCTACTGTCGCTTAGTGTAGCCCAATTTAAAGCATTATAAACAATTTTTCTAGAGCAACTATTCCAATTACGCATAGGGCGTATAGAAGCACGAGTACCGCCAAGTTGAAATAAGGGCGCGCAGAGTTAGTTAACGCAGGAAGGTTACAAATTCATTTAGAAAGGCGTACCAGGTTAGGTTCTCTTCTAGCCTTGTGAAAACATCTGATTTCATCAAAACCTTTTGTCCAAGTAATAAAAAAAAAGAGAAAATGAACAAGTCCTCGAGCTAAATAGACAGTACGATGAAAGAGAGCTTCATCGGTTGAAAACACGAAAAAACGTTTTAACAATGTACGGAATTTGTTATCGAAACAACTAATGCAAGTACCTCCCTTTGCGCTTCACTGGGCAGGAATTTTTCAATTTGGTATGAAAGGAAACGAGCACTCGAGGGTACGACAGATCTCGGTTTTGCGTCACTCTCTCCGCCACACAGTATCCCATATCAATTACGTAAATTGACCCAGCTTCTTGATGCTTATTTGCTTTCAGAAGCCACATATTTTTACACATGAGCACTTGTAAGAACAAGGCTCTGGCATGTCAGGTGCCTGGATGCAAGGCCATAAAAAAGCGTCACGACATGCGGGAACACAACGACCACGCTGCTGCTTCTCATCACAGATTGCAATGCTGAGAGATCCAGCGACTGCGACGCCTCTTAAACAAGGGGGTAAATACTTATATTGTACAGTTGTTATGATGTTCTTATTCGGAAAGGAAGAAAGAGGGGATAGACAAAGGAAGTTGCTTGTTTAACTTGATGTAATTTGTCTTTTCCCTGAAACAGCAAAATATAGGAATGGGTTCATCGACTGGGTTGGGTTGATATGGTAAATTTACTACCATAAAGAAACGTGAGAGCTGACGTTTCATGCATTAGCCCTTCCTCAGAGTGAATAACTTGTGGAAAAAAAGAGGAAAAATATGATGGTGCTTTATAATAACGTTACCTGATTTGAAGAAACAATTTGTCAGTAACTAAAAGTAAAATCTCTAAACCTTTGGGTTTTTGGGCATAAGCGACTCATAATGCAAACCTAAACAACCAAAACAAACAAATTGTCATTCGTTACTTTATTTGTTATTTATAATGTGATTTCTCTTAAGGTGACACATCACATGCAATAAGAGCATCTTTCTGTCTCAAGTACCATTCCCTTTTCTAAGTGACTTTTGTTTCCATTACAATTTCCAGGTAAAACAAATCTGTTTGATTTGGAAAGTGCATTTCTTTTTATACTTGAGTCATAATTGCACATGGTTGTTAGGAAACAATTCAACAATTTGTCACCAAGGTGTGATGTACATTTTCATTTAATGCCATTAAGACGAAATACTTGTTTTGATTGTTTTAGAACCCTAGCAACGAATGTAAGCCCCCAACAAAAGATAAAGTCTTCTCATTTACGTGGAACATTCCAGGGTTTCTGCAATTACAAGGAGGAGAAATGCCCATTACCAGTGACATTTTTTCCATGGGGAAAAAGAAATGGAGAGTTGTAATAACAAAGAAAATGGAACTAGCTGTACAACTTTTGGCTTCTTGCCAACCCCAAACAGTACAGATAAGGTAATTACAAACACAACTAAAATGCAAAACAAATCTCTATGAATTAAAAGGTACCCCGGTGAACAGCAGTATTAACTATACACCACGGTATTTGTGGCCTAAACAATGTACGGTCTTCTTAATCAAAGTGATCCTGCCTCACTACGGTAGTTTTAAAGTGGTACTATGATCAAAAAATCATTTCCTTTTTTTCTTCAGATTTTGAAAGCGTGTTCGCTTAACAACTGGCAAAATTTTGAGCGTTGAGTTTTATCCAAAGGCTGTTTATTTTGAGTTTAAGCTTTGGATTTCATGGTCCGCCATTACTCACGTTCAAAACTGGCCGATTGGACCTCAGAGGGTTGGATCTAGAGAAAATGACGTCATTTACTCACTAGCTTAAAATTTCAGCGTGTAAAGGCAATTTATTATATATGCAAAACACGGGTTGAAAAGTCTGAAAGCCCGAAACTCCCGTGCTGCATATTAATTAGGCAGCGTACACACGCATTAAACTAGTGTGCGTTTGACGTCATTTTCTCCTCGACCCAGCTCTCTCAAGATTTTAAAGTTAGTAATGGCCGACCAATAAATAAGAAAATTCCAGCTAAAATAAACAGGTGTCTTTTTAAAACCAGAACTGAAAACTTGGGTGAGTTAGTGTTTAGTTAACATAGTTTTGAAATCCAAAGGAAAAACAAAATTTTCTTTTGGTCGTAGTACCACTTTAAGATGCTTCAAATTCTTTTGAAGGTACTAAAACAGACATTTTGAACCGGAATGCTTTTGGAAAGCTGGAAACTTTGGTATGAGCAGTGACTGAGTTCATCAAAACACTGATTGCTTCATATTTCAGGATTGTGATGATGCCAGGAGAGGAGAAGGAAGAAGTATTTGTCCTACAGCATACAACGCTTAAAGAGGGAGAAATGCAGGGTATCAGCTTAAAGGACATTATTAAATGGGTGAACAGAGACGGAGAGCTCAAAATTAAGATAATCATTTATTACCTCAGATTCTGAAGTTAGTTAAGTAAATGAAGCCTCACTTGGGCACTTATTTTTAGACTAGTTACTAAACAAAAAAATTACTTCTTTTTTTAGATCCAATGTAAAAAGTACTGAATGCTTGAGTCATTTTGAAAGGAGAAGCGTTTATTTAAACTGTATTTTTCTTTTGTTGATAACCACTCAGAGAGCCAAAAAAAGAAAATGACTTCATTTACTTACTGTCTTTCTAAAACTGAAGTGGAACGAAAAAAATAAAAAATAAAAACTCACAGTGACAAAAAAAATGAACATCTTCAAACAAATAGAAATCTTTCTTAGTTAACAATCTCTAGCCTATGTATCATTTTCACTTTGTTGTACTTGATTGGGAAAGATTTTTATACAGCTTTCTACCTTCTGAATTTAATATATATCTCTTTTATACTAACTTTAGTTCTTGCAAAATGAAGCATGCATGTATATTTATTAATGTTAGAAAGTGTATTTTACATGTTAATTTTGTTTTTCTTTTTACCGTATCAGAAAGCTTACTGTTTGGAGTTCACGAGAAGCCATAAGTTGCAAAGCTAGATCCATTTGCATTGTTATGAAGGCTAAAATTTCGCTGGCCATGGAAATTTCTCCCCCTTGTTATTCCAGAAATCATAAAAATTTCCACCTGAAGAGCTTAATGTAAGAACGTCTTTGGGAATCTTGCTTTTGATTGTTGGTGTATTCAACTCTATGGATGAGTGTCGGGGCCGTACCATTACTTGATTTAAATAAATAAAGGTTTTGAACTTTGTGTACTCACATTTATTCCTTTAACAATTAAGTGGCTCCAATTAAGCTGAGTTTCCTCTGCTGTTACGAGGTGTCCCCTTAACTTGAAATTAAGTGGTTTGCAAGATTTGCCGTTAGTCTGCACCGCGACATTTTTAGCTTTCACACTCGCTGACACCTGCCTGTAAATTGTAACGACATGATAGCCGATGAATATGAACGAACAAAAAGTAAGTCTTTTAGAGTTTATGTGGAACTTTACATACAGAGACATGAGAATGATATCGGGAGTCAACCGGACAAATATTCTCTTCATTTGGCAGTTTACCTACCTAAGCTAGGCTAATCCCCTGAAAACCTCAACACGTTGATATTTTCAAATATTTGACCTCGTTATCGTTAAGAGTTTGGGGGTTACAAATGAAAGTTTGATTCAGCAAACGTAAAGAGTTCTTACCTCCCTCTTTTCCTTTAACATGTCTTCGAAAAGTCGACAAGGAATGAACTGTTAAGTTAGTGAATGTCCTGAAATAGTCGCACGCTGATATCTATAGGTATCGTATATGACAACTTCATTAGTTGCTTATTACATGCTGTTATGAAGCCTCGGTTATGTTGGTGTTGCTGTGCAAACTCAAGTCAATCTTTGAAACGACTCGTGGATCCGACTCTTCCTCGAGTGTATGACGAATCTCCCTCGTTTTGATCACGATCGAGGGATCTCCTTTTTTCAGTCTTCCCTCGTTTTGGACATAGACTGTATTGCGAGAATCCTCGGCCGAATCTCCCTCGTTTTGATCACGATCGAGTCTCCTTTTATCGTGTAACACCTTACACGAGCTGTCCTTTGTATTGCACATGGAACTGCGTAATAATGTAACCTCAATGAAGTTATCAAAGATGGCACAAACGAGTGATCCCTCGTCAGTTCAAGATCTGGACTCGGGCCGAATCTCCCTCATTAATGACACCACGATCGAGGCGTCATAACCGCATATCGAGTGCTTGTGGTATCGTGTCGATTTTTATCGAGTGCTCTTTCCTTAGTTTACCGGAAAACTTGAATGATCCGAAATATTGATCCCGCTGTTTCCACGAATTTGAACAGCCCACCATTTCGCTCGAATCCGTCTCTGTCGAGGCTTCGCTACCAGTCCCAAGGAGTGATTTCTTCTTATTCCTGAGCCTACAATGATTACAAAAAACTATGTAGCAGTTGCCTATAAAATGTCTGCGCTGGCTGAAGCTGCAATATTAGCGCCATACTCGATCAAATGGTTGGTTGTATCTCCGTGTTTATGTGTATCGTAAAACATGTTGACTATCGATATCCCACCTGATAAGAAGCGAAATATATGATGTTGTTATTATAAGAGTTGTGTACTGTTATTATTATTATTATTATTGTTATTATTATTATTATTACCCGGTGTTATGATTGTTTTTGTTGTTAGTGCCCGGGAGCATGATTTGTTTTGCCTACATCTCATCAATGTTGTTTTTGTTACAGTTGTATATTATTATTACTATTACTATTATTACTATTATTATTATTACAGCTGGTTACAGTTATTATTTTATTAATATTAGTGTTAACATATCTCTTTTATATTCATTTTCATATGCTGGTTGTGTTGAAGAATTGCAAAAAAAAAAAAAACGAAAAAAGATAGAAAAACCTGTCAAGGACTACATAATTATGTCATTTATGTTAGGGTTTCTGCTTCTTTTTCGGCCAATTGTTATCGAAAATCTGCTCAACTTACTATTGCTCTTAAACGAGACGGAGATGAAATGTACTGATCTTCTTGTTTTCAGACAGTATACCATGCTGACTATTTTATGTGGACGTGCTCCAGCAGCTATCTGTGCCTCCAAATGTCGACAGATGAAAAGGAGACCTGCTGAGATAAGTATTGTTCTTTCTCATCCCAAAAGAACGGTGTAATGTCACATTGTGACTTGGATATTTTATTTTTGCTTGACACATCACAAATGTTTTGTTTCTACAGTGATCTGCACCCAATCCATTGATCGATTTTGGCGCCCCATGCAGAAGAGGAGTTTGAATGAATAAGACAGATTTTTTACTTTGGCGATTACATTGAGAAAATTAGAAACGGAAGAATAAATAGAAGAATAAAAAAAGTTATGGATTGAAGTTTTGTTATTTATTACCTACCAACCCACCCCTGCTATTCTCATAAACAGTGTACATGGTTTGGTAAATCATATCTTTCTATTGTTGATGATAACGTATGGTACAACATTTTATGACTGACGGTGACCACAATATGGCACCCTGTCTGGATTTGGCCACAGTTTCCTTACGTTTTCTACACCACAGATTGGCATAACTTCCCGCACATCCTCAACGTAACAGCCGAGCGCTTCCTTTCACTGTAAATAAATAGGGTCACACCACAATCCTCTTCTTTTCAATATGGTATAAAATGCTTTATAATCTCCCTTCCTCTTAGTATGATTTGTCATGCGTGGCTGGCCGTGTGCTTTCAGTTTGGATGGTAGATTCTCAGAAAGAATCACACAAGGCGAGTTTCTGCAATAAGTGCAAAATTGTCTGTCTTCTGAAGGTCCCGTTTGACTGTGAGCGGCAATGACATCCCGCTGAGGTCATCGATAAGGTTTGCGTGCGAAGCTTCGTCCTCCGCCACTTGCATGTTCTAGGTATTTGTAAATAAAAACCTCTTTAAGAATTATAACATGCTAAGCTTTACGAAGCCGTTATAGTATGCAAATAACACTGGAAAAACGGTTCTTATACGAAGCCTGAGATCAGCTAAAGATGGCACCAAAATATAAACAACAGATATCGCTGTAACATTCTCAACGAGCGACAGCCAAAGGAACAGCCTGCATTCTAACGTGGCTGCTGATTGGGGCGAAAATTCTTCATTTGTTTAAGGGAGAAAAATGGTTTTTCTGCGTACACTTATTGATATAAAAAGAAACGAGAAATGGCATACTGATTACAATCATTGTAAATATTCATGAGTACCCTTTGGTGGGATACTCTATGGATGATCAGACAGGCGAGAGGAAATGAAACAAAAGGCTAAAACTTAAGCAAGCAGTCCACCTATTGTATCCGGTTGGTTAAAATAAGGTTCGTGCATGGCGCCATTACTTGTCCTAGAATTAACTAAGTAACCAGACTTACTAACTGGCAGGCCAACTTTCCTTCAAAACTACGTTTAAGGAGAACGGAAGGTGGAAACGGATGTTTTGAAATTTACTTGAAAGCATCGCACAAAGTGTGTTTTGAACATTGTTTTCAATATTTCTGCCTTGGCTGCCATTTCCCGGGTGTTTATGTACAAAAAAATGTCTCCAAACCACGGGTATGTGCGTTCGCCATCTTGACCGCCATCTTGAAGGCATCTTATTCTAGTCTTAAATATCACAAGAGTTGGTGATGTCCTTAATTCTTTACTGAGTTTGGACAAGATATACGGACCTTATATCTTATTGTATGTTTGCCATAACCTGTGGTGTTAAAACGAGGTATTTCCAAGTCCCAGTTTCTGAGGCAGTATTGAGAATTCTTAGTTTTGAATAGCCTTGATAGGCAGCTTGGAGTAAGATTGTTTTAAATTTGCTCTCTTTAGCTCTGTGACAAAATTCACTTGTGAGAATTGGTCTTCCAAAGGAATACAAAACGTCAGGCATTTAATGAAAGACACAGATAACCTGCTATCTTTCACTGAATGCAAGGAACGCTTCGACGTCAAAACAAATTTTCTTGTTTATCACGGGGTGGTATCGTGCATAAGATTGTTAAGGAATGCCATAGAAGACAAAAATGAAAAAACAAGAAATTTCAGCACTTTTGTAGAAAACTTCATAAAAGCTCCTAAACCAAATAGATTGGCTTACAAAAAGCCGATCAGCGCTAAACAGAGCAGCCCTAGGAAAAGCCAAGAGAAATGGTGTGTCAACTGCAGCCTTCAGTGCTCCAAAACAATTGACTGGGAGATGGCTTACAAACTCCCTTTCTGCAGCACTAAATCTACCAAATCAATTATTTTTCAATTTTAACTACTTCATAGGCGTTTAGCGACTAATGATTTTCTAAATAAAATAGGCATTAGAGAAAACGGTTTTTGGTACCTTTTGTAGAATGGAAAAGGAGTCTCTTTTTCATTTATTTTGGTTGTGTAGCGAAACGTCTTGTTTTTGGCAGGGCTTTACAAAATGGTTGGCCGGAAATCAAATAAAACTAAAATCCAACATTTTCACTCCCGACATAATAATTGGCCTGAGATCGGACACCCTATTCAACACAAAGCAATACTTTTACTTCCTTCTTGCCAGATATTACATATGGTCCTGCAAAACAAAGGAAGTACTGCCAAAAATAGAAAGATTTCCTAGTTTTCTATCTTCTTTAGTACCTTTTAAATCTTAAACCTCAACCAAATAAACAAATTAAATTAAATTAAAACATGTTTAATATTAACGATTTAAAAGGAAGCCATGCGTACACGGATTAGATTAATAAATTAGCTGAGAAATCGTAGTAATGACTTTTCTTTTTTTTTGTTTATAGCTTACTGAATACATGTATGTTATGTAATGTATTGTATTATTGTATTCCAGTGTAAGTAAATGTTGTTATTTAAGAAATATATAAAAAGAAAAAAAGTTTTAAAAGTAATCAAATTGTTTTGTAGAGTAAGTATTGCAATTTTATTATTGTAAGTAGCACCTACGATTGTAAGTGCATTGTATTGTAAGTAGTGTGTAAGCAATTCAATTGTTAAAAAGTTTTGATGG
>NC_090875.1:2173928-2183928 GCF_036669935.1 Montipora foliosa | reverse complement strand
AGAAATGAGACTGTTCGAAAGTAGGATGACTGACCTAGTCGGGAACATCGAATTGCACCAACGACTTACACAAATAATCAAACAAAGACCTAAAAAGAGTTAGTGACGATGACCATCTAACAGTCAAGGCAGATAAGACCACCAACTTCTCTCGGATGAAGCCCCGTGACTACAAAGAGCTTCTTGATAAAAACATTCAGAAAGATTACAAGAAAGCCGAAAAAAAGACAGGAAACCAAGATCAACAAGAAGGCAAAAGTGATTGCAGAAAAATTGGAATTGCCCGACAGAGTCAAAGCCATGGCAAGGCGTGACACCTTTATAGCTCTAAAAGACCAACCCTACAAAGTCTGAGATCGGAAAAGTTGCCAAGCAGATACTCCAGAAAATCGTGAAGAACACCGCCCTGGCAACCAAAGTAAATTTGTGGAGAAACACATGTTCCGTGCTTGAATGGTTCAACACGATCGAAAATAAACATAGCACGCTCTTTATCTGCTTCGACACAGTGGATTTTTATCCTTCCATTACAGAAAAATTGTTATCTGATGCCATTCACATTGCTGCTAAGTATGTAAACATTCCACCTACAGACAGAGAGTACATTATGCATGTGAAGCAAACACTCCTATTCAGCGAAGATGTCCCTTGGGTAAAAAGAGACGCCACCGGTGGACTATTTGATGTAACCATGGGATCGTACGATGGTGCCGAGTCCTGTGAACTCGTAGTAGTCTTCATGCTTTTGCAATTAAAGATCATTTGCGGCAATTCAATAGGCCTCTACAGAGACGACGGGCTCAAAGTTTGTGGGGTACAAGATGGGGAGTTGGTGGCTGTGTACTGCTCCCTACTAAGATCTGTCCTAGAGTATGCATCGGTAGTTTTTGCAAACTTACTGCAGTATCTCTGCATGGCCGTAGAAAGAGTGCAAAAGAGAGCCCTACGAATCATCTTTGGTCCTGACTTGAGTTACGAGGACGCCCTCGCGCGTGCCGGGCTACTGTCGCTAGAGGCCAGACGCCACCTGGCGTGCGAGAAATTTGTGAAGGAAATTATGCACGCAAGCCCGCTTTACCCCCTAATTTCTCTTCGTATTTGCTGAGGTCAGGATCATCATGCCATGTGTTACTTGGCCGAACTGACCGGTTCTCAGAATTCGTGTCAGTTAAATATGCGTCGCATATTAAGTGTGCGTAATTATGCGTATTCGATTTCTACTATATTGCTTATACTACATTTATGTCTTTATATTTATTTAACTATGCGTATATTTGTATGTTTGTGAGTGCATTGTCTGACCCTACCAGTAATTCAGAGAGATCTGCGATTGGTGGAAATAAACAAAATATTGTTATTGTTATTGTTGTTATTGGCCACATGAGCTGCCTTGGTCCAATTGTTCGCACACAATGGATTGAAGATAACAATCAACTCAAACAAAAAGATAGTGAACTGTCTGGACGTGACCTTTGATTTAAGCACTGGAAACAGCCACAATACGTGCATGCAAAGAGCAATCCCCCCCCCCCCCCCCCAGCATTCTGAGACATATCCCAGAGAGCGTAAACCAGAGATTATCAGATATTTCATCTGCCGAATCTGTGTTCAACAAAACTGTACTACCCTCCCAAGCGGCCTTAGACAAAAGCGGATACCAGCACATGTTGAAATTCCACTCAAGGGAAAACAGGTGAAAGAAAGGCAGGTTAAGAAAACGGAATATTACCTGGTTGAATCCCCGCTTTGATGCGCGAATCAAACCAACTTAGGGAAGGAATTCTTGCGGATCATCAATGAGTGTTTTCCAAGGGGTCACACCCTAAGGCCAATTTTCAATCGTAGTACCCTCAAGCTCTCATACAGTTGCATGCCTAATGTAAAAAGCGTAATAGATTAAAAAAATAAGCGCCTACTAGTACAATCAGGCGCAGAAACACGCGAAGAAAGGCTATGCAACTGCAGGAAAAAAGAGGAGTGCCCACTCAACAACCAGTGTCTCGCAAAGGGCATTGTGTACCAGGCCTATGTGACCTCTAGCGAGGGGACTGAGCATTATGTAGGGCATATGGACACGAACTATAAGGATAGGTTTGCCAACCATAAGCAATCTTTTAAGACAGAAAAATACGTTAATCAAAGTGAGCTAAGCAAATATGTATGGTGCTTAAAGAAAGCAAAAACACAGTATAAGTTCACTTGGAAAATTCTAGGCAGAACGCGTGCGTAATGTAACACTACTAAAAGATGTCACTTATGCACACTTGAGAAATATTACATAATTTGCCACCTGGAGCACATCACACTTAACAAAAGGTAAGAGCTAGTAAGCAGCTGCCGGCATGCAAGTAAGTTTCTCCTAAATAACGTGTAATTAGGAACTAAACACTGTGCAAGCAAGTGTGAAAAATTGAACGCATAAATACCGCGTTTATGTAAATAGAATTATAAGATCCCGAAGAGTGGGAGAGCCATGCTCCTATGAAACAAGCTTGTAGATCTGTAATGAAAAAGTAGTCCACTCTTCTCTCTCCGTCTCTCTCTCTAAAGATTAAAAATAGGGCAGTTTAGTAAGCAAGTCTCTGAGTTTCAAATAATAAAGAAAAATCAACCCCAACTTTTCTTACACATGGATTGAAGGAGCCTTGGGTAAACTACTAATGTGTTCACGTTTCAGCCTTACTTCTTTGAAACTCTTTGTGTTACATCAGTTTATGTCCCTCACTTGTTGCCAAAGTGCCCTTTGCCGTGGAAAAGCACTAAAGAAGCTTTTTCTAAGTGGTTTTTCAAATGGTATAGAGGATATCTGGACACTACGGTATATTTTGACCATTCTCTCACCTTCCACACTTGAATCTCTTCACAGATTTTTGCTGCTCAAAAAACGTCATGAACATACCTGTATATACATCTTCACGTACTTGCGATGTCTGTAAGACGTCACAAATAAATCGGTGGCTAAATTTGTAGCACCTGCGTGTTTACCACCAAATATGAACATGACTCTCAGGCAGACTGGTTGAAACATTGGTAGAAACACACAAGCTATGTTCTTAATGCAAAAGATCATTTGATGACGTTCAGTTTTAAAACAGTACATTGATGGGTTTTATTTTAGCATATTACGTTTTTGTATATTGAATGGTGGATTTTAACGTTGGTTGCTCCTTAAGAATTTTAGGGCACTTTTGTAACTTTGATTAATAATAGGGTTTTCTTCATCAGCCCCACGCACCGTTTCCAGTTAATATACACTCTGTAGTCATAATGACATGTCGTGATATTCTCGCTCATTAGAGGTATTAGAGAAGGGCGGACTGGGGGTGCATGGATGTGGTAGTTTCTTAGGGGTGTCCGCTTTACACCAAAAACTAAGCCAGAACGGTGGCGTTTTACTTATCCAATGGCTCCAAGCTTCAATATGCCACATTGCATTATTCATAACCATCTTAACTTAATATTTAATATGCGGACATTTCATATAAAATGATTTCATGTGAATTATCGAAGCCCTTTCAATGTTACAACACAAAAAGAGGTGTCCCTGCCTCTCTCCCAAAGCAATAGCTGTTTCTCTGGAGTTATACTACCTGTGCTACATAACATCGATTGGCATGCGATTTTAGTAAAAAAGGAACATTTGAGTGACCCCTCCCAACCCCCACAAAAGAAGAACTCTGCACCTTCACATTCGCAGTCTTGAAAAGGCATTGAACTTCATTTTTCCTTGAAAAGTCCTTGATTTTCCTTGTGTTAAGCTCTTGGAAAGTACTTAAATTTTCTGCAACTTTTAATGGCAGGCAATGAAGCTTTGGCGCTGATTTTGGTTATTCTTTTTATGGTCTCGCGTGACCTGGAAACGCTGCAAAGTTCAAAATTGATCACAACAATTACGAACGCCAATAGGAATTTAAGTAAAAACTTAAGTACTTAAATGCCTGTTAATTTGGGTGACAAACTTATGTATTTCGAATTCTCTATAATCCCTACAATGCAATCCTGATGCTTGAAATGCCTGGTTGATAGTGGTCATGTGCTTTTAAAAGGAGAAGGTCCTACTTGCTTACCCATGACCGTTGCTTTAACCAAAAGTTATGGTAAAATAAAAGAGTGCGAGACTGCAGTTGGAAAAAGTTGGAACAAGTACTTCGAATCGACTGAGTTAAAAATGCATGTTCTCAATGGAATTAGTTCCTTTACTTATAAATTTGTGATTATTTTCATTAACCATTGTGGTTATTCTAGGCAGCCTGTGCTCCTCATTATTCATACTATTGTAATTTTCTGTTTCGAAAAAGTACCTGGTAAAACTATCATTGTTCTCATTTAATGTAAATATATTATTTAACAATTATTCCATAAGCGTGCATTGGATACGAGATGAGGCCGAGTTGGCTATAGCCAGTCTCGTAACCAACAAGTGCAAATGGAATACTGTTTTATTAAATTTTTATTAAATTCTGGACTGTTTTACTTACAGAACGACAGGATGTTGTCTCGGTTTTTGCAAAACGACAGACACAATTGGTTTCCATATAAGGTCATCACAGTATAATTATGAGCTGATAACCAAGATTGAGTGAGCCAATCAGAAAGCTAGAAATGCAATATCCGAGACTGAAATTTTAATAATGCATTGTAATTAAACATAATAATTAATATCATGCCTAATTTCCGAAAAGAAACATTAAAATAATGAGTTTTAAATTTTCAAATCACAATAACTTGCTGCTAATAAATTTCCCAAGTATATTTGAACTGGAACAGCAAATACCCAATCAGTTGTGTCCCTAATATTTGATCAGTTGTTGAACATAGTATTTGATCAGTTGTGTGCGACTCATTCCAGTTGAAATTATGTCGATCAGTTTTTTGCATGTTGTTCCTTCAGTTTCCGATTATCATATAATGATCATTATTTTGATTTGTCAATCTGTTTTGTCCGTGTTCTTCGATCACTCCCTGAAGTGTTTATGAGATGATATTGCACGTAATATTTGATCAGTTATTTATTTATTTTCCAATCAGTTGTACAGATATATTGATTAGTCCTGTTCGTTATATTCGATAACAGTCATACTTTATTTACCTATGAGGAGCTTAGGAGTCCTAACTTGTTGAAACACCCTTGTGTAACCATGATATACATTTGTACAACAGAGGACAGACCAATTTTTGTTTTATTTGTTTATTTTTTAATTATTATTATTATTATTATTATTATTATTTATTTTTTTTAGCAAGGGCTAGTGAGCAGCACAAAGGAAGACTGCTTTAAAGCTCGTGTAGTTGTACACTGTATACTGAACCCACCTGTTTGAAAGCTGATTAACTTAATCCACGATTAGCGTAAACTTTTGTTTCATGTTTTCCGCTTTTTGGTGAAAGTTTCTTTTGTCTTTTGTTTTTTTCAAGATTGACTTCTGGTAATGTAAAGTCTTTCAAATATCAGTGTTGAACAGTATTTGGGAGTAGAGAAATAAACTCCTTGGTTAATTTTTATTTGGGTGGGATTAATGATGATTGGGTTTTGAACAACCGGCCTCAGTTGTGTTTCATATTCGATCACTTGTACTAGTGTTTATTATCGATCAGTTGTACTAATTTATTGATGAATTGTGTGTTGCACAAAATATCAGTTCCACAGTAGAAATTTTTTAACAAGGGTTAGTGAGCGGCATGCAGGAAGATTGCTTATAGTTGTATATTGTATAGTTATCAGTTATTTCCTTCGTCTCAAACTGAGACTTCTTGAGGGAATGAATAGAACTGGGATAGGGAGGTATAGTTGTTCTAACTTTAGCCTACATCCTGCCATGATTAACAACTAAAATATGCTGAGATTGTTTAGGGTTAGGGATAGCGTTAGTACAACTGATCGAATATTTGGGACATAACTCACAACTGATTGCATGTAAGAGACACAACTGATCCCTATTAAACTAGTACAACTGTTCGAATATTAAGCACACAACTGATCAGTAAATCAGTACAACTGATCGACAAATCAGTACAACTGATCGACTGTCAGGAACCTAACTGATCAATAAATCAGTACTGAACTGATTGAATGTCAGCGACAAAACTAGTCAATGAATCACAAGTCATCGATTTTGAGACACATGCACTGAGTGAAAATTTAAAATTCACTAGCTGATTAAAAAATGACCAACAAAAAAAATTGAACGAGTGATGCTACATGTATTTACGCAATTAGAAAGGTCACTTAAATGAAGCGGGAATGTGACTAAACTAATGAGTGGGCCAATCGGTACATGTAGGTATAATTAATTTTGAAACAAACAGCATATTCTTGAGCCTTTTACTTCAGTTCAGTGGGAAAGTACACAGTTGAAATGATCCGTAAAACATTTTAACACATTATTTTTCCAAGAGCCTTTACATCATAAGTTTACTTTTTCATGAAACATTCCAGCTACATGAAGATCAGTTTGTGATTTACATTGCAATGGAATGTGCAGGTTTAAAAAAAAACAAAATGGTATCTAAATCGACATTGTTGAGTATTGTTTACCAGTGTCCACTGATGGCGTCAGATATTCATTCGTTGGTGCATACTTGTGTAAATGTTTGCACAGAAAATTGCACAAGCCGATTGATCAGAATGCAGCCATAATTGATATTAGGCGAACACATTTCTCCACTGACAGAACCCTGAACCTAGACGCTGCAACATTAATGAATTAAGTACAAGCTATCGCTTACCTACACAGCAGGTCGCTCACAAGAACGAACTTGGAATGCTTCACAGAAAACTCCAAAGTGTTCATGTTTGTCTACAACTCAAGTACAATCTGTAACAATTTTATCACGCGACATACTACAGTTGAGCTGAGGAAGTTTGGTGACAAAGGGCCAGATCGCATGCAATTTGGGATTTTTACTGGGTTGCCAGTAAGGCAATCCCAGTCAGAAAATGGGTGAGATTTGTTTGTTTTCTTTTCTTTTTTTTTTTTTTCCGTGTCGCGAAAAGTCTTTCCTATCACTCCCTTGCTAAGTGGTGTCTGTGTGCCCAGAGTCTTCCGTGCATAGGTTGGTAGGATTTCAGGGGGTAGTAGAAAGGCGTAGATTTCTGTGGTTTGACACAGGATATTTCATTAACCTGCAATGGCGTCGAAGATTGAAACACAAATGGCGTTTTGGAGGATCTTTAAACAAAATGTACCCTTATGGAGCTAAAGAATGAAACGTAAATTGGATAAACAAGACAGGCTGCGAAAAATAAATATCTGGAATCTTACAATCTTTTGCCAATCGAGCTGCAATCAAAGTGAGCTGTAGTTCTAATATTGTACAAGTGTGGTGTTTTGTACAACACTGACATCAAATGGAAAATTCTGTAGTAATTTATGGGTTTAACAAAGACAGAGAAGGAATTGAACAACTTGGATCTGTTATTTAGTTGCGTTTTTAACACAGAGTGTGTTGGCTGCTTGTTTTGTTACGATTGCGTATGGTAATTTGACAAGATTGAATTTCTTGTATTCAGGCACCTAATGAAATAAGAAGTGGTTTTTGCCTCTAATAGCAAATATGTTGTTTGTTTCAAAAGATATTTCGCTGGAAAAGACGGCCTTTATGAATTCATCATGTTGTGTAATATGCGAGTTTAACTGGATAGTTTTTATGGCATAGTAAATGTGTTTAGCATCTTTCTGGTTTGTTAACTTAATTAAATATACCACGTGCGCCTTGTGAGTTTGTATTTGCCGTCTCCCGTAACCTTGATTTCCACTCTCAAAATTACCTCCAGAACCTACTTTTTGTGTGGAATAAGGGGTTGTCCTAAAAGCCGGAATCCGGAATCACAGGTCATTGTTTTACCAATACAGAGAGTAAAAACTATCCTAAACATTCATAAAAGCTAACCTTAGGCAATTAGGCCTAAACAAACGTTTTTAGGCCTAAGGTTAGCTTTTATGAATGTTAGGATAGTTTTTACTCTCTGTATTGGTAAAACAATGAACTGTGATTCCGGATTCCAGATTTTAGGACAACCTTAGAATAAGCTTTTAGAATGATGCTCTTGTCTTCTGTGGTGATACTTAACGATTCGGGAACATTTTGTGAAAAAATATTTATAACGGGTCACATGCGCAACTTGATCGCCCAATTATGCATAACATCCACTTTTGACATCCCATTGAAAAACACTTGTAAAAAATTTTCGGGACCGGTCGATTTCTCCAAAATTTGAAAGGATGATTGCTAACGAATATAGAAAGATTTTCGCAGTAACTAAAAATTCCTGTGTTAAGCATGAGAATTCGATGAAGAGGTAAATGTGACTAAATTTGTTGCATGCGTTGCTATTTTTGTGATTTGATTGTTGTGCAAATTTTGACAGAGAAAACTAAATTATGAAAAAATATCTATGAATAGATCGTTAAAAAATCTTTATTTTAAGCGGTTATTTGAACATGAAAGATGCAACACTTCACGAGGAATGATATTTTTGTTAATATTTAAAAGAAGAAAGAAGACAAATTTCGGGAGTCGGGAAAATTAGTTTAAAAATTTGCATACGTGCTTTGAAATGTGGTATGCAAGGAGACAAGAATTTTATTTCTCTGACAAATGATTTTGTCATTGTAGTGTAAAATGAAATTTATTTGGGAAGCCAACAATATTTCTTTAACTTCCTGGTTAATCCAATTTATTACTACGACTTGCTAGTGCGAAGATTGTTTACATGAAACTAATGCTTTTTAAGAATTTTGAGTGTCATGAAATTACATCATTTGCGTGATGTATCCCTTTACTGTAACCCAAAAACATTCAGATAGTGACAAAATTCATATTTATCAATCATTTCTTCTGCTTTTGTGCTTGTCACCATTGTGATTTGTGATACTGTAATTCGCAAGTGTGTTTTTGTATCTCATGGATGTTCACATTTTCAATTACATGGCCGCTCAACGTCGTGATTGTGGAAATAGTTCACCTTGAAGTGAAAATAGATACGTTCTCAGAAACCCGACAAAGAAGCCTTTCTTATCCGACAGATGAAATGTAAATATTCAGTTAAATATTACAAAATGTAAAAAACCAAAGCCGTTGTTTTGCTCTGAAAACGATGAATGATTAACATTCTCTGGGCGTCGCTAAAATGAGGGTAAGGGTAAGACCAAGGGTCACAGTAAGGGTAAGGATATGAATTCAAAAAGTATCCTAGAAATGCATAATAGCTAACCTTAAACTTTTGTTTAGGCCTAATTAGGCCTAAGGTTAGCTTTTATGCATGTTAAGGACACTTTCTGTATTCGTATCCTTACCCTTACTGTGACCCTTGGTCTTACCCTTACCCTCGTTTTAGCAACGCCAACATTCTTTCGCGTAGTTCATTCAGTTGACACAAGGTGATCACGTGCACCTTTATGGTTGCCTAAATTTCTTCCTTTTGACAAAACATCATAAAAGTCCGACTGCAGAAATCTTCGTGTTTTTGTGATCGATTGTCATCCAGCGAACATTTGCTTCGGCAACAGTGTTTCCGCTACCCAGTGCCAGTGAGCAGAGTCTCATTCGATCTTCCTAGATAAGTTGGGAAGAGGAAAGTTGTTCGTTTTTCTTCCCAACTTATCTTGGAAGATCGAAAGAGGCTCTGCTCGCAGGGTATATTTCTGCCACATTGTTTCCTTGTTTGCGTAGGCCTTTAAAGCTCTGTCCAAAGGGATGCGACATTGTTGGCCAACAATTCCCAACATTTTTAGGTGTTACGGTCTGGCTAGTTGCGGAAACGTTTGTTCACTTTTTTCTGTTGCTTAGGTGGCCACACTGGAAAACAATTGTTTCGCAAGAAAAAATTGCATCCCGAAGCAAAACTGTTTTTGATTTGATTCAAAACCATTCTCTTGCGTGCGAGAAGCAAGATTTGCGTCCGCAACAATGTTTCCCAAGTAGCCAACCTGGGAAACATTTGCGACGCAACAATGTTTTCTAGTTTAGCCAGGCCCTTAATTGTTCCGTCTGTTTGCAC
>NC_090875.1:2128928-2163928 GCF_036669935.1 Montipora foliosa | reverse complement strand
TTTGTCACTGTTATTTTTTTAACTCCCGGAAAAATATTTGGCACAATTATAACAATTTGTTGAGAAAATGAAAATAGACTTTTATAATTTTAGTGACTACCATGCGTTTACAAAAGTTACAACCACACATAATCATTACCTACTAAGGCCGCATTGTAACACCGTGCGTGCACGGCAGCGATGCGCAAACGAGAAGCGTTAAAGTTAAACTCTATCTTAAGGGGTGTCTTTCAGAAATCGCTCTTGTTCGCATTCAGTTTTTTTTAAAGAAATCTAAGGAAACTATAACTTTCACGTTTTTTAAACAGACTTTTTTTCGTATGCACGCCACACACTTGGACACCACATTAAAACTATTTAGAATTTTGAAAAATCCTCGCACATTTCGCTAGCTTAGTATCTCCTTAGTGATATAGTGCAGTTTGTTGGGATGTCTGTGTTAACACAAGGCCAGTTATGTTCAGCGGGTTTCTTTAAAAACTACGTGAGTAAGAGCGATTTTCCGAAAGACAGCCCTGAAGATGTATTGTAAAGATAAGAGATGGTTCTTTAAAAGAAAAAGGGTCTGTCTGTAATACTGGCAGAACGTTTTCAACACAGAAATTGGTTCCTTAATCTTCAAGTGCCCTCTTATTTCAATTTTCTTTATTTCACAGAAGTTAAGAACTCATCGCCATGGGATAACAAGTAATTTAAAATATACAGATATATATTTTCTCAAGTCCATGCCTGAGTTTCATCACTTGTACAAGTTGCATTAAGTTGACAGAACTTACTATCAATTGTTCCTTGGCTGTATTTGTGAAAAGCACGGGTTCATCCCTGAGATGACACCACAGACTGCTTTGCTTACCAATTTTGAAAATATTTTACAACTGCAAAGTAGTATGTGACGTCATCTCAGGCATGGACGCGTGCGTGTCACTAATCCGTGGGACAAGTGGGTGCCGGCAGCTGTAGGTAAGTTTTGTATCTCAGCAAAGAGAAACACTTGATGTCAGGGACCCTTTAAGGTTTGTAGCTTGTTGTACGTTGCAAAAAAAATGTTAGTTGATTGGATTGTAAAGGCCTGGCCAAATGCTTGCAACATTTTCAATGCAACATGTGGCCCTAGCGCGCATGCCCCAGTGCAAGAATAGTGCATGCACGTGGCCAAACGTGTAGAACATCATGTGACATCCAAAATGTTGCACGAAAAATTTGACCGTTTTCAAATTTGATCCAGCACTATTCAACGTGTTGCAACAGGGTGGCCAAACGTATGCAACATCTTGTGCCTGTCATAAATCGTTTGTTCTAATATTTGTTTTGTTGGACTGTTCATCCGAACAGTACATTGATGATTGACATTTGATTATTAATTTGATTGACATGTACCTCATGATTACATTAGCACATACTTTTGTATCTGTTATCTTGTTTTGTCTACGTATCAAAGTTCAGTTGTGGTTTTACGATTTTGAGTATGGTGTACATAGCACCAGGCTAGTGAATTTCGATTAAATCGTTTTTGAATGTTATTGCATTTGGTTTTCTTCTGGATCTGTTTTACGACAAATTGGTGCCCAACGTGGGGGGGCACTTCTAGCCAAGAGACGATGACTGCAGACCCAAAGGAAACATTGAGTCGTTTGCGATCAATGCGAGGTGGCCATCGTGGCACTGTTACGAAATTGGAAAAAGAAGTTGACAAATTGCTGAATAACGTGAGTGCATTCGATGTGAACCAACTTCAAGTAATCAACCGACAATTGGAGAGAAAGTTAACTACTCTGGACAAACTGGGCACAGATACACAAAATTTCTGCGATTTGGAACAACTCGCCCAAGAGATTGGCAAATCCGACCATGTAACTGCAAGAATCTTGGAATGCCAAGAAAGAATTCAAGTGTGGAACATTGAAGCATCATATGTGAATGGTTCATCTATGGGGCAAAATCTGTCTTCTCAGCATCCTTCATCGACTACGAGCTCCGTTACCAAGACCAAACTGAAACTTCCCAAACTTACACTTCCGAAATTCACGTTTTGGGATTCGTACAATTCCACTACTGATTCCAATGAAGCAATTTAACTACTTGAAATCTCTGGTCGAGGGCCCAGCTGCATGCGTCATACAAGGTTTGAATCTAACCGAAGCCAACTACAACTCAGCCGTAGAATTACTAAAGGATCGCTTTGGCAAACCTCAACAGATCATGAGCGCTCACATGGACGAACTGTTGAAGATACCGAATTGTGTTAAGGACAAGCCACATACGGTTAGGACTGTTTACGACAAGATAAGCGTTCATACGAGAGGTTTGGCTTCATTGAGTGTTTCTTCGAAAGAATACGGAAGTCTGCTCATACACGTGATAACGTCACAGTTACCGACTGAAATTCGAATTCAAATCGCTAGGAATTCAACTACCAAGGTTTGGAACATAGAGGACCTCATAAAGATCATCAAAACCGAATTGGAAGCGCGAGAAGCTGGTGAATCTGTTAAGGCCAACGACAATTTCACTCAGAAGACAGCACCGTCGAACAACGCCCGCCCACTTCTTCCACCTTTCTGTCTAATCATGATCAAAAGTGTCAAAGTATCGAGAATTTCACTCTTCGTTGTGTGTGCTGCGAAGAGCCGCATTACTCCCCTTCGTGCTAAAGAGTCACCAATCCTCAAAAGTGCAGAGAAATTACTCAAAGAAAAAACAGATGTTTTGTGTGCCTCAGCTTTGGTCATCACGGTCATGAATGTCGATCAACTAAAAACGTGCCGCAATTGCAAACAAAGACATCATCAATCAATTTGAGGAGGATTCAACACGCCGTTAAACACAGGTACCACTGTTCCGGTGATCGGAGAAAGGACACCAGACAGCTCTGAAGTGATCACTAATACAACATCTGGAAGGAATGAGCCAGTACTGCTGCAAATCGCGAGAGCCTTTGCTACTAACGAAGACGGAACCAAATCGACACCAGTGCGAGTTCTTTTCGATAATGGCAATCAATGTTCGTATGTGACCAACAATTTGAAATCGAACTTAAATTTGAAGTCCTACAAGACTGAGACATTGCATTTGACCACTTTCGGGGAGCAGCGCTACCAAAAGCAAAGTTGCGAGGCTGTAAAACTGTGTTTTACGGTGGCCCACAAGTGCACACTGAATTCAAATCACTCACACTGACACTGAATTCGAGTCACTCACACCGACACCGAATTCAAAACACTCACCAAATTGAAATCTTCATTTCCTCCAGTCAGCGGTAAGGTGTCGCCTAAACATGCTCAAGTTAGGAAGTCCTGCTCGATTTGCCGCCATATAATTTGTTAGCCATGTTTTGTTCTTTTTGTGGTTTGCAAGCTTCTGAAAATGCCAATTTCTGTTCTAGCTGTGGAAAAGGTGAGTCATTGAATCCTAGAGTTGGTTGTACGTGTAGCTTATCTGCTTCAATCTTTATTTGCAAACCCGAATGTAAAGTGTTGGGGCCATGTGCTTGACTTACAACAAGAACAGGGTTGGCCGTTGTTTTTTGAGTGAACGGTTCTTATACAGGGATGTTTTAAGTTGGACCTATACAATATTTTTGTGCTGATATATGGCTATAAAGTATACTCAATCGATTTTTAGCTGAGACCTCAAAATTGGTTTTATCGATTTGATCTAGAGCTTGTAGCTTCCCTTTGCTGTGTAAAATGTACAATTATTTTGTTGTGGGGTATGAGTTTGCTTGTACATCCCAGGGTGAAGATCTTTATTTAATAAGTATAATCATGGACAAAACTGTTGAGACACTGCTGAGACGACAAAAGAATTGGGTAACACTACTCGCATTATCTACTTGCATTTCATTGCCTTGTGTATTTCCAATGATTTTAATTTTAACACAGTCAGGTGAATTTCACATAACATGAAACAACACTGAACAAGGGGGAGGGGGATAAACTGATTTTTTTGTGTGCTTGTAAGTGGAGGAAGACAAAAAGTGTGCAATATCTCTTTGTCTCAACCAGCTCTGTTCTCAATAATTATTGTAGACACAAGCAAGCAACCAAAAAAACAAAAACAGTGTACATACTGCATGGTTTACAGGTAATAATAACTTGTTTTAGTTGTAGTTTTTCTACTCATAGGACTACTAGATAGCTATATTGACTGAAGTTTCTTGTTTTAATAGAAATAATCAACGGGAAAGTAAGTTCAAGCGAAACCTGTGGTGGGACTCCCAGTGTTGTAACCAATCAAAAACCGTCAAATCCTTTGAACAGTTCAAAGCAGCTAAGGAAAAACAGTGGGCATCAAGGGTTAAAGGTGCTAAGAAAAAGGAAGCTAAAACAACCAAAGAACAAGATGTCCTCATTAACATTGGTTTGCTGGAATGGAAGGAAAAGTTGTGTGCACTAAAACCACTAAGAGGAAAGAAATTAGCCTTGAGAATATCAAAGACAGCTAAGTATTCATTGCTGCGTGAAAAGGTTGAAGAAAAATGGAGAAGTTTTCACAGTAATTTATATGATGATGAACTTTCCTATGAACTGTTATATGAAGATGAAGCTCTATTTTTACCTGGTTCCAGTGAATTATTTTCGTTGCAAAGATACCAAGAAGAAGTGGGGAAGGATTTTAACAAAATAACCCTTTTTCTCTGTTCTAGTGATGACTATCATAGGGCAGAGGACAAAACTGAATGCAGTGGCAGTGATTCAGCTACAGAAAATAGTTTAGGGAATGACCAAGGTTTTCCTGAATTTGACAGTGAGATAGGTGATAGGTGTGACAATAATCCAAAGGTTGACAGGTCAGTCATACTTCAAATCGAACAAGATGAGCAACTTGCCAGAGAGCTACAGAACCAAGTCAATGAAGAAAATTTACTGGATTACTCGAGCTCTGCAAATCACCCACGCTCTCTAAATGACCTAAGGTCTGCGGAAAACCCAAGCTCTTTAAATGACACAAGCTCTGTGGTTAAAGCTGTACAAGAGAGAGTTAATTCTTCTCAAAAGCTTTTTTTAGTTGTAAGAAGAGGAGCACCCTTCTTTAGGCTACTTACTCTGTGGCAACGAGAAGTAAACAGAAACAGAGAATGATCTAAGAGTTTGTTACCATGGAGAACAAGGAATTGACAGTGGAGCCATGGGAAAAGAATTTTTGACACAAATGATTCAGGGAATTGGCAGCACAATGTTTCCTAAAGGAGGTCCAATGAATTCCACCTACCACATTGAAAATGGCAATTTTAGAGCCTGCGGTCAGATTGCTGCTGTTAGTTTAGCCCAGGGGGGACCTGCACCTTGCTTTCTTGAAGAATGTGTGTACAATTTACTTGTCAATCCAGAAGTTGATATCAAGAACCTCAGTGCAGAATGCCATCTTACCGCAGCTGACCAATCAATTATAAATTAAATAAGAGAGGATGTGACACCTCATCAAGAGATGATAATTGAGCATGGCTACACTGGCAACATAAATCAGGAACATGTCGACGACATAGTTCAGTCCATTATCATAAGCATCGTTATCAGGCAAGTTGTGATTATGAAAGAATTCATGGAAGGCCTTCATTTGTATGGTCTAGCAAAGATTGTTCTTTCTAACCCAGAAGTGTACAAGCCCCTGTTTGTAAAAGTAGCTGGTGCACAAGACCAAGTCGATGCAAACTATCTTTTCTCATTGGTGCAGCCAATGTGCTCTACACCAGGGAGTTCACGAAGACAACTTGAGGAAAGTATCATGGATCACCTCCAGGACTTCCTCGTTAGCCTTGAGGATGACCAAAATATCACCAGTAACTTGGAATTATGAACATCAAAAAGAGAGTGACCAGCATCCACTCCAGCCTATGGAAAAGTTTGAGACTCCTGAACTGAAACCTTCAGGCATCATGGGATAGCTTACAGGGCAGAAACATCGACCTCTTAATGGTAAAGAATTAGTCATTACTGCAAGTTTTGACCATGATTGTTTTGCCAATAATCCTAATCATAAGATTTGTTTCCTTAATGTTAGAGCTTGTGCAAGGGAAATAACTTTTCCCAGCGCTCATATGAGTACCTATGAGGAATTTCGTCATGTTTTTACCATAGCTTATTGCAAAGGGCAAGCTTTTGGTAGGTCATAAATATAGTGTAGAGTGCACCAAAATGTGTATGGTATGCATGTAGAACTTGTATCACCTGATAAATCATGCAAAACCTTATTCGGCGTAAGACCATATTTTTATGTGATAATGTTCTGCTTTATAGATAGCAGATAATCAAGCCCAGCAAACCAGTGGCTTTGCCAGTTTGCTGTGCATCTATCCCAACAAACGTTCTTTGAAAGAAAATTGGACAGGAAATGAAAGATATTTTTCTTAATCTTGCTTCTTCTTTTTTGTGATAACATTGTGTTTACCCAGGAGATATTCTAACGAAGACAAACACTGAAAAGCAAAAACGTAGTGAAAGTAGTAAGTGGTAAAAGTGGTGGCATGCTGCAGGAAACATTATTAATATGGTGTATATTAGTATAAGTAACGTTGTGGCATGACTTTGTGTGTATTTCCTGAGAAGGAAATGACTGTTTTAAATGAGGTCCAGTGGTAATAGTTCATATTTTAACATTGTTTCACATTTGGAACTTTCATGTTTAGTTAGCCAATCTGCGTTTTGTTGATATTTCATGCTTTGAGAGCTTTGGGTGGCACCTGTTCTACACTTTTATGAAACATCAACTTGGGATCTTTCTTGGATGCTTCATTTAGTTTTAGACCTGTGTGCATGTACCTGTACTGTTTAACTAAGGTTCCACGGAAAGTCTTGTTAACTGAACATTGGAGTAGAAAACTGAGTCTGTCCCCAAGATTTCTCCGGTAAATGTGCCGTCTACCGGCTCTCAGTTGTTAAGTATTTGGATAAAGAGTTGTTAAGGAGCACATTTTTGTTTAGCCTCATCATGTAAAGAAAACCATAAAAACCCATTTCAAATGTATTAGCCTTTTTGAAGTTTTGAATTCTTCTCTTTTGTAAAACTTCATCAAAAGTATGAAAGTTAAAGTTACCCTTTTTATTGTTGTAACAAGTCATCCGCTAGTACGTTCCTCCCCCAAAACCCATTCTAAATGACTGGTAAAGATAAAATCACCAGCTGATTTCTTTTGCAACTAGGGAATGTGAAGTGGGTTACCATTTGTGCTGATATGTCTTCTAACTGGCTACAACCTTTAAGTTTATAATGGAAGCAGCCCAACCTAAAAGGTTTTCACTACATGTACATAACACAAGAATAATAATCCTAAGTGCTTCATATCCTGTGCTCTGTTTGTTGGGCAACAAAATAACCACAAATCTGCAACCTTTGCTTTTAAATTTCTAGCTATCTGATTGGCTCTCAAACTTTAGTTATTGATATGGAAAATAGCCAGCTATGTTTTTACACTTTCCATCGCTCACCGCTTCTTCGCACAGTGTTTACAATTTATAACTCAAAGTCATTACATAGAAAAGCATTTACATTTGCTCTTACCCGTAAATACTGCATACACGGGAACATTTTTCCACAGCATTAACAAGACAATTATGTAAAAGATGTGAAAACGAAGAAACTGGTCCAGAAAATAGAGGCAGTTTCGCCATTAATTGGGATTACAATTCAGTACCCTTTTTACACCTTAATGCAGGTATGTGGAATAATTACTAAGTAAACAAGCCATGACCTAGTGTAATTATGGCTACAAGCAAGGGGTTCAGCCCCTAAAAAACTGAAGATATGGATTGAAACCGTCATACATGTAGCTGTCCACCTATAAGCAAAGGCCCATAGCCACCTCTGCTAAATGAACTTACACTACCCTCAATTTAACAATAATATGATGAAATTCTGAAATTGTCAAGCAGTGACGAAAGCAACACAGGCTCAATAGATAGGTGGGAAAGTTGATACAGCAATTCACACGGTATCTCCAGAGACAAGCATGAAAATGCTTAACGGTAGTTGATTCATGTACACAGTCCCTGCCCATGACCCCAGCCAAGTTTCAAATCCATACAATAGTCCATTAATATGTCAATTGCTCAAAGTAACAGTTGAATTTTTGATCAGGTTTAAGACATAAAAATGAAATTGCAAGCAAGTATTCCATATTTTTCCCTTTTCACTGTTTGTATCCCTTTCATTCACCTGATAGTCAAGTCAAGATCCTCCTTCAGCAAATTCAATAAGGCGATTGTAAAGAGCCAGTGCTTCCCTCCAATCACCAGGAGGAGTTAATTCTGTAGTATCAACCACATAATTAAAATATTCTTGAAAATCATTATGGCATTCATCAGAAGTAACATAATTCTCTAAAACAAAGCAGCATTGCTCTTCAGTGACAGGGTGCTTAAAATCTTGAGCTTATTGCAATTCAGGTAGGTGGAAGAGCTGATCTGGTCTACCAGAGACTGTTTCATGCCGTGACTTGCGGATCAAATGGGTATTCCAATGATCCTTCACCGAGTTTAGATCACACTGGATCAGACTAGAAAAACAAAACCACAAACATTCCATTTGGAGATCATTACCAGGTGTAAAAACTGATTGCTCCATTAGATCTTTGAAGAAGTTTATCCACCATGTTGCCCTACTCCATCGATAAAATGACCACCATGCTTCGATTCTTTGATTATGTGGTGAAGATCCATATATGTGGCTTTCTATGTCAGCCGTAAAGTAGCATTGTGCAGCGGCTAATAAACCATTTTCGGTTCCACAGTCAGTTCTGACTTTTTCAGGACAGCCTCCATTTTCTCTTACCACAGACAAATATGATCTCACCACAATCACTGGGTCGTTGTTTGTTCGTGTTACCCTTAACCACAGCACTTTACGACTAAAGCCATCGATGCAAGCATGAATAGGAAATCCATAAGGCTTGAGTTTGTCATACCCGTCTGTATGCCAACAAAAGTTTGGACCTGGGTTGACATAGGTGCGCCTTTGTAGTCGGTGTCTACGTCTCATCTCACAACCATCGGGATCCATCTCTCTTAGCAATATTTGAACCGACTGTCTTGAAATAGTGAAACCCTCGCGATGCAATGTATGCCAAATGCTTCTATAACCAGATACACAACCAGGCCCATCAAGCTCTTGCTGTATTCTCGCTCTAACTTCGGTTTCATCAAAATGGGCACTCCTGCGACAAAGACCAAGGGACTTGTATCTGTTCTTTAGAGTCCTAAGACTCATTTCTATTCCATGAAACTTGGATAGAAACAAAAGAATAACATTGTATTCGTATCCTTGCTTGAAGTAATATTTTATCAAAAGCTCCTCCTTATTAAGTGCTTTGCCACAAAAGAAACAGAAGTTGTCACTTGGCGAAATAGTTTCAAAACAAAACTCACAGGTAAGAGCTATTTCGCTTCCCGACGCATAGCCCGCCATATTGCACTCATCTGCTGCACTATGACATTTGCTGAGCTCAGCCGCTGACCAATCTGTGATTCATTTGGTGTTCAACTTTGATTTGGTGTAAAAATTTGAATTTGGTGTGAAGATTTCGATTTGACGTGAAGATTGAAATTCGGTGTGAGTGATTTAAATTCGGTGCCGGTGTGAGTGATTTGAATTCGGTGTTGGTGTGAGTGATTTGAATTCGGTGTTGGTGTGAGTGATTTGAATTCAGTGTGCTCTTGTGGGCCACCGTAGCGTTTACACAGATTCCAGTCATGAAGAAATTGTAATAACCGCTTTAAGTTTTCCAGTGATATGTTCATTGGTGTCAAGCAAGATTGACATGCTTAGAATTGGCTCACGATTTCGACAACGAAGGAGGAGATCGATATACTTATTGGTGCTGATAATTATTGGAACATCATCAAAGGCGACACTGTACGCGGTGAGTCTGACCCGATAGCTGTGAGAAGCAAGTTAGAATGGCTTCTTTCCGGTCCAGGTGGAATTCCTGCTCAATCAAACGCAGTTCTTTCGAATTTAGTTATTGCAGGTGAAGATGATTTCTGCGTTAATGAAGTTGACAACGATCAGCTAGTGGGCACTCTCAAACACTTTTGGGAGACTGAATCCATCGGCATTAAAGAGAAAATTGCAGACGAAGAATCAAGTGAAAATTCGTTTCTTAAGGATCTCAGTTATGTTATGTTGTTGGCCTATCATGGAAAATGGACAAAGAGCCTATCCCGAGCGAGTATCAATTGTTTTACAATCTCTTCAAAGCAGTGGTCTCTAGACACTAGAGATTTGTATATGATGCTAAGCAGATATGCAAATTTCTTGTCAGTCTTGAAGTTATTCTTTGGCACCACTGAAATGTCAGATATTCAGGTTGCAGTTGGCAATGAGCTAATGATTTCTGTGTGTAGAGAAGTAGTTGAGAAAATTGCTGAGAGGGTGAAGAGTGTAGAAATGGCAAATCCTATGGTAATCAATGTCAAGGAAACACCTGTTGAAGGGAAGGCGAAAATCCGACATGTTGCTGCTTGGGCTGTTTCTAAAGTGTTTCATGTGAAAATGAAATATGTCAAATTGCATATGACATCTCAGGTTCAAACTACCCAGGTTTTAGTAAGGGAGTCTCTGGCCATGAGTGGTCTGCTTGAGGAATATGTAATCGCAAACGTTGCGCAGCTGGAACAGACATCAAAACACCAAGACACATTGATGGTCACAGAAGAGAGACAGTATAGGTCCAGGGGTTTGATTCATATAGAGGATGCTGCTCATGAATTTTTCCTTGAACTTGAGCAGATGAGAGTTGACAATCTCAATGAAAGCAAGCTTCGTGCTAGACATCAAAACCTGGTTGATTATGCTATGGAGGCTGTAAAAAGTTCAACAGAACTGAGAATGAAATGGAGAGCTTGCTTCCCTGCTCATGAGGAGATAGACCAGGTATGTTTGCAATAATAATAATACTGCAAAATCCAGATTTCAGCTTTAATATTTAAATCATTAGCAATTGGTTAGATTAATTCTCTGGAAACCACCTTAAATCGAAAAGGGCATCACCTTGTAAGATACTGGGTGAGAGATGGAATTCCGAATCTTGATCATTTTCATACAAATATCTTACCGATAGGGGAACTCCATAAATTGGTGTTTAAGTTTCTGCACATTTCTCCCTTCATTTAATCAAAACAACTACCATCATATTTCAACTGCAGATGCATTTTCAATATCTAATGAATATTGTCATTTCATGATCAGTTGACATTATTCAATATAACGTAATTTACACTTTCATTTCAAAATATCATTTCTCCTGCAGAGGCTTTGGATGACCTGTATGATGAAATGTTGGCTGGTGCTGTGCAGTACTTAAGAGATTTTCGCCTTGCCCACAGGTATTGCTTTTTCATACACAGTATTATAAGTCATAATATGCAGATTTCAAATGGTTACAACAGGGATAGGGACTGGATATTTCTTCAACTCAGTTATTCTAAGGCTTAATAACTATAATTATTTCTGTCATTCTTAATGTTACTTTTGATGGGGTCGGGTTGGTCAATGTGGGAAAGTGTCTCATTTTTTTACCAACCAGTGACTTTGATTTGAATTCATTCAGGATTGGAGAAAACTGAAAAAATATCTTTTAGGATTTTCTGCCCTGAATTGAGGATTTTCCAGCCATGAGCATTTTGCTTACTTTCCCTGTAATAATACCATTTCCTTTCTTGTAACAATACCATTCTCTTCCTAGGATTTCTGTAAGTTTCACTTGGACCATTAGTTTTATCTGTTGATGCCATGGAGCTTTTTGGGATGACATTTAAAGGAGATAATTAATTCTTTGAGAAACATCAATAAACAAATCAATTCTGTACATCACTTAAATCTTGATTTACCTCTTTACTTATTACAATATACATCTGTTCTTAAATTAACTGAACAGACTGAAGAAGAGTGCCGAGCACAGAAAGAAAGGTCTGGCAAGGAAAACTGCTTTGGAAGTGAAGAAAACATTAGTTTCCTTTTCTGAAATTGCCGCAGATCACAGTCATGGAAAGGTGACAGGCCACCAGCGGTTGCTGTTACACATAGAGAAGTATGGTGAGTCTACATTTGTGAAAATGTATACAAAAGCACAACTGCACAAGCTTTGCCTGGCATACAGTGTCCAATTTCAAACCAGAGAATGCAAGGCAGATGTTGGCAAACTTCTTATTCCTATCATGAAACAAAGTACTTCTATGGTTTGTCCATTCTACCTTGACAATTTACGGACCGAGGCAAATGTTGATGAGGTAAACCAGAGAGTTTCCATCAGAATTATCAGGTCAAGGTAATTTTTGCAGTAGCAAAGTCCCTTAATTTCATTCAGGTTTTAACCAGCAATCAGTGAGTCAAAATTTGCAGGACACTGAGAAGTTGGACCTCTTTAAGACAAAGTAAATTTAAGCAGTTCACTTTGAAAAAAATGCCCCTTAGCTTGCACTTGTTTTCTAGGCTTTAGATATATACTACACACAGATGTATATAAATATATATCAGTGTGTTTGTTAACAATAATCATCCATCATTGTAGTTTCAGTGTAACAACTTCAACATCTGCTATCAAACTTAATACATACCACAGCAAAACAAGGTCACACTTACAGCAGAGTGGTCTTTCCTACTTTGAGTCTATTTATATTCACACTGGGAAAAAATGACGAGTCTGTGGCCTATGGCCTGGTTGAGTTTGTTACACTGTGAGTTAAGTATCCATGGTGATGTTACATACTGAGGTTTTCTTATTCTCCTCCCCATGTAGAGGTACTGATTTATTTAACTCTTCATTTTCAAACTTAATGCCCCAGCATTGCTTTTTCTGCTAATTGTTGTCTGTCCATATCTAATGGTGTTTTGGCATGTCTCCTGGAGTCGCCATGTAGGATTGTTATTTTGCCCATTACATGCTCTGACTTGACAGAAGTGGTTGTCAACCAAATCCTGATTTATTATGGCTGGCTTTATGATGGGATTGGGAAAAGCTTTAAGTTTGATTGATACTAGAGATTGAAATCCAAGGATCATGGAGTTTAGATCAAAGAAAAGTTTGGACGATATGAATTTTTTGCCATCAGTACCAGCTGATAACTTCCACTTGATCAAAAAATCCAAGAATTGGCTCAGATCTTTCAGTCTGCTGTCTTGTATACTTTCTATGCCAATTTTATCTTGGAAGAGTTGAATAATTTTCGATGAATGGCTTAGGAGAGTAATAGTTGCATCAATGCTGCTAGCATCTTGTCCCTTTGTTGCAAGGTGAACTTTGTATGCCTGAAATAGTCAGAAACACTAGTTAATACATGAATTCTGTTTGGCTTTTTGGAGTTTCACAAGTGACCATATGAGCTGCAAATTCAAAATCCAGCTTTCGATAAGTCATCTTGCTAAACAATATATGTAACACAAAATGAACAAGAATGTCCATGAATGTCAATGGTTTAAATCGTCCATTACCTCATTTAAGTTGCTAAGTTATTAATTGAAATGCTGCATATTGATATATGTGACAGAGAAATACCTTCATTAGGCTCAGCATATTTTTGTCCAGAACGTCTTCTGCCCGGTGATTTCTCATTTTTGAGGAAGGGTTCAATTCAAAGTGCTCTGCTGTCAGCTTCGCATGGTATGACATTGTAAACTCTCCCTGGTCAAAGTTAAAGGCATTGACCAAATGCTCCCAAAGAATGTTCTTCTCCCCATATTGCAGATGTTTGTTTCCATCAAGAGAGCTCTTCAAGACATTATTCCTGAGCATTTTAACATTGTGCTGAGGAGATAATGAAAATTGTTTTTGGATCTGCAATCAATAATTCATTTTAATTGGTAAAATTCATTTTTGCTATGGATTTGCAAGTTACATTAGTTTTATTCTTAAAGTTATGTATAATATTATAAAGTATAATATTTCCATGCAGTACCCATTCTCAGCCATAGCTAGAGTGTCCTGCGCCCTTTTTGTTAATACATGAAATAAACCATAGCATGGTTTAATAATCCATTTATCTTGCTATTTTAAGTATACAAAACAGGTTACTCATAATAAGACAAGTCATGCATTTATGTCACATACGCATAAAATCTGGGTTTACTCTTATAAAGAAAACAGAGATTACCTTTGGGTCCATAAGGAAGACCATAGGGCACTTGCCATTGAAGATGTTGTGACATGTAAAATGCCTTTGCACAGCCTCGTTGTCATCCAGAAAATGCAGCTTTATGAACTGTTGACTTACCTCAGCTCCATCTAAGATGCAGTAGTACACTCTTGTTTCATATTATGAAATGATAATAAAAGAGGAAATCACTCTGTTAGTACATTTATGGATATACAAAAAGGGTTTCATTAAGTATTTAGTTGCACAGGTCATGTACAGAAAAGAAACAATATTATAACCTATAAATTTAATACATTTTTTTGTCTTCAGAGTTTTCCAATGTGCACATCAGTGTCCATAATGTAAATAATAATTATTAGTTTTAATGATACAGAAGGACTGTGGCTTCTCGTTTTAAGACAAAAGTAAATCTTTTACTTCTTATTTGCAATTTATTAAGTCATTTCCTAATTTAATAGTTACATTGTAAAAGGAAAGTTGGTTACATTTGGGATAGTTCCCATGATATTAGGTGTTAAAACGTTACAGTTGTTCAATTTGTCAAGAAAAATAAGCAATATAATATAATTATTGTTTTACTTGAATCCTGTTTCCAGCATTTTCCTGACACCTTCCCAGAATATAAAAAACAAGGAACTCGCAGTGCATCCACTTGAAGGGATCTGGGCTATTGGAAACCTGAAGCCATTGTCTCCTAAAAAAATGAACTGAAGGACATTTGATGCTAGTACAGGACCATTTGTCTCTGTTCCTAAAAAAAATAACAGGAGAAACATAGCCTTAATTAGAACCAAAGCACCCAAAAAGTTGGGCTGTTTGTTTCTGGTTCTAGTTCATTTGGGATTGTCTTTTTAATGCGATATTGACAGTGACCTTTAACAGTGCAGTGCCAGGGTGTATTTTGTTATTTATACAAATTTGCAAGGAACTCTCTATTGTTGAACAAGACATTCCTGTTGAAAATTTATCATGAAATTGTGAGATGCTTTTATGGCTAGGTGTGGTTAAAGTTATTACCTGGACCAACATAATGATATGACTAGTGTGATGCAAAAATTATACAGACCTTGCCCCAGAAGGAATCTTTCCTTAGTGAATCCCCCCTGACTGCGCTGGAAATTTCAGGCCAACTCGATATAAATTTACCTTTTTGTAGGGCCTTTTTGAACCCACCAACCCAGGAATTTCTAATCCCTTCTGTAGAGGGAGTATGGATGTTTTTTGGAACAACATCATTTAGTTCTAAATTCAATGGAATCTCTTTTTTTCTGACTATGATAATAAAATGCAAAGAAAGGAAGGAAAAATAGAATGGTTAATTTTGAATTAAACAGCTTAAATTAGCCATAATTTATAGGTCTCCAAGGGCGTTAACCCTGAATGTTCAACGCTTAAAAATAATTTTCTATGACTTCAATTTTGGCATTCACAATTACCTGAAAGGATTTCCATATTATCATGAATTTTCCCCAGGTCCACAAATCCTACAAGCTTGTGTTTCCCTCCTTTTACAACCATTTCTATATCTTCCTGTTATTATAGATTAGTAGAGCACCAATTAAATAACAAAGTCTTTATAACCTGATGCCCTTGATATGTACAAACCTTTTACTTCTAGGTGTGTCTCCAACATCTAGACTATCATTTTTATATGTGTTTGCTTGACAAAAAGGAAAGTGCCCTAGCAGTAGTTGTCACTTTTTTTACAACAAACGTAAAGAGATTAATATTATGCCATGAATAAAATATGCATTTCAATACCAGGAAGAGGACATTTTGTATTTAGTTAGGGAATACAAATGGTGGTTGGTGGCCATTTTTTCAGATTTTAAACCATGTAAACCCCATCTTTGCAATATTTTAACTTACTTGTATCTTCACTTCATCAAGAACAAAGCCACCCCAATAGTCATGTTCTTTCTGGTTTGCTTTCTTTGCTTCCTGAAGGCACCATTTTAAAATATTTGCATCCCACCCTGGCTTCTGCTCCACTTTATTCTTGTGACATCTGTCAGATATTACCACATAAAAGAAATTAGTGGGCAAGGAAAAAAAAAACACCAACTGCAATTAAAAACCCCAAAATTACAATTACCCTGCAAATAAGATTTCAATTAAAACATGTACACACCTGATAGTTCGATTACTTGGCAGATATATGACTTGCCAAAGTGAGTCTAGCACATGGGGGTTTTTAACAAACAATTCTATACACAGTTTCATAATCCTACCAAAAGAAGTAGAAGATATGCATCAGAGAGAGACCCAAGTGAAAGACAATCCATAAAACAATAATTATTATCACTTTGTCGAGCATTGTGGCCCATTTTTCGGGCTAAACTGGAGAATTTGGCGGGCTGAAATGTATTTTAGCCCACTGAAATAAACCAATGAAAAGTGAAAATCAAACAGTCGTACGATTTAAGCAGCCAATCAAAATCGAGACGCCATAGAATGTTCGCGCCGTCACGTCTTGCTGCATTGGTGAAAGAAATGATAGCGCCATTTTCATGCCCAAACCATGGCTGAAAACGCAGTAAACAATGAAGAAAACGTAAATTCGCAGTCTTCTTAACTGGAGGAAGAAGATCTACAAAAGTTAGAGGCTGATTGCGTGCCAGTAAACACCAAAAAACAGACCTCTTGGGGTTTGAAGAAGTTTACTCAGTGGCCAGAGAAGCGAAAAATAAGCTGTGATCTTCACACCGTGAGCCCGACTGAACTAAACGGAACTCGGTTGAGTTCAAGCATGACAATCAAAACAAAGAGTATGTCCCTATAAAGCATGCAGAACAAACCAAGAACAATCAAGGCGGTTCCAAGCAGAAAGATCAAGATTACACTGATGTGAGAATGTATGGGTTACAGAGTTCGTCGATGGATCCCATCTCATCACTAAAATTGATGCTCAGTAAACTTCACCCTGATTGTGAAGCCCTGTTTCAGACTCCGTTGACAAAGTTCTCCAAGGTGGGAGAGTGCTGGTACAAAAACGAGCCCTTGGGAAAGAATTCTATCGCCCAACTTATGCCCAAGATTTCCAAAAAGGCTGGACTTTCTCAGGTTTACACAGCACATTGCGTAAGGGCATCCACTATAACAAGACTTCACCAAGCCGGGGTTGATGCAAAGCAAATTTGCGCAATTACAAAGCATAAAAACGAACAAAGCTTGACGTCCTACATAAAGGATAGCCCACCCTCACAGAAACGTGCTTGCTCGGACATTCTTAGTCGTCCGTTTCTTTCAAAAGAAGCTTCTGATGTAAATACCGCGTGTAGTAGCTCCATGACCGGTGGCGGAGTGCATGTAACTTTTGTGGCTTCAAGCCAAACGCATTCTGTTCAACCAATTATGCCAAACTGTCACTTTAGCAATTGTACTATTAATTTCAACACTTACAAATAAGCTTTGTCGAACTTTCCTTTCATGTCTTCTATAATTTTTGAGAGTCGAATGGCAAGATTTCGTAATTTCTAGCCATCTATTATGCATTTTCATTGAGGGAAAAATAAAAGCCATTCAACTTGTAAATGCTTGCGTGATTGTTCAGAGTGTTCTGTTGTTATTTTTTTTCAGTTTTTACTTTCTCAATGCCCTCCAAATTGATATTAATAGTAATAGAGTTTAGGTTCTTGGGCACAAATATGTTCTGGGCCCTTCTCAGACTCATTTTAAAATGAGTTTGAGTCGGGCCCAAAACATATTTATGCCCGCGAACATAAACTCTATTACTGTTAATATCAATTATATTACCATGTGTATCTATGTGGTTATTATTATTTGCTGAGAAGCCCAAAAGTGACCTGCCGTAATTAACTCACCTTCTTTCATGACATTAACCAATCAGAAGTCATGGACAGTTTCCAGCTGACTTATGATTGGATTAAATCTGCATAAAATAATTTGAATGAATCAAAAGGTGGTAACACTTTTGAGCTCCTTGCTGTAACATAGTATGCACTCACTTGGGATGCCATCTGTACCAGCGTTTTGATTCGTTTTGCAAGATCATTTTTTGCTCATCCCAGAATAAAAGCATATCTTCTGGCACGTCGTCTTTATTCACCATGTCTCATAATTTCCACCATATCATGGTGATCTTCTTCCTCCAGTTCTAGCATTTGGCTTTGAATTCTTTCTCTTTTTCTTTGTTCTGATAGGCGTCTCTGCTTCTCTCTTTCTAGTTTTTCTAGGATCTGCTCCCTAGTCATATATCAGTGATTTGCAGTTGGGGATAGTGGCTTATCCTTGGCCAACATCCTGCTACCGATTTTTCTGTCAAGGCGTTTTTTCTCCTCTGAACATTTGCTGCAACGTATCCCCGCAGAATTGGTCAGAATTTCGCACCGAATAGAGAATGCTCTTTCTTTTGAGATGTCATAGTCCTCTGTAATAATATGGTGTTTGGCTATGGGTTCATTGGCAAACTTAAACTCCGTATGAAAACCATGGCAAACAAAAATCGAATCCAGAAATTTCAGCCACAATAATGCCTTCTTTTTCATTGTACAGTTACCAAAATTACTGTCAAGGGTACACACTACCTCTTTTGGCACTTCTCTTTCATGATACTTGATCTTTGTTTCTGTGCAATTTTCATCCTCTTTCTTTGTGAAGCAAATCTCACTAACGACCAGCTGGTTATTGTATCACACTTTTTCAAAGCTGGCGAAGCTGACAGACTTCATGTTGTTGTGTTGGTTCATTTTACGACCTTCCACGCACCTAAATCAATCTCTTTTGCTTGGAGAACAAGGGTTTGCCATTCGTCTGTTGCACTTTTCATTTCTCCTGATGATTGCTGACTGACATGCTTCAGCCCTCTATAGGCCCAAACGTTCTTTTTATTGACATGCATTCGGGTAGGCTTCCTAACAAATACCTCTTCGACGGCTCGTTTAATTAATCTTCGGGTAATTTCACCACCTTCACTGATTGGGCTATTCCCCTTTTCGTGAGAAGCGTGTGAGAATATATCATCGGCAGTTGTGATGAAACTATCCTCAACAGTTTCGTAATTCAAGAGGATCCTACAATCATGAGAGATCAGAAAACGGCATGAGATTAGAAACAGAAGACGTTCGGCTTAAAAAAGTTCGAACTCAGTCGCAAAAATGTATACTCACCAGGCTTTAACTGCAGCGTACAACATAGTAATTTGATTCTTCTTCCTTGAAGGTCTCACCACATCGTGGTCATCGAGAGACCTTTTTAAACTCTTAGAAAACGACATATTTTAACCAGAATTTTCGTGAAACAGGCCAAACCCGTCAATTCAATTTGTAGTTATAAAATTCCCTCCAACTCGGTAATTGGGTCTTGGGGCCGTCACGGTCATTCTCGGCAATATTCTCGAGGGTGTAGTGGGACACTGAGTTTTGTTTTGAGCAATTTGGGACTCCCCTCCCTCGAGGGGGAGTTATTACACTCGTCACCAGGCGTCCCAAGTTCGTGCCATGTTGAATTGTACACTTCGCAAGGTCAATGCTTTCTGGCCGCCATTTTAGCAGGTCAACCTACAAGTTCTACGGAGCCTGGTGGCTTCGCGTTGCAACCTGAAGATGCTTCAGTGGATTCATGGTTTAGAGAAATTCCTGTCCCATGAACCTGGCGTGTTTATTTAGCGACTTGATTCGATTTTCGCGAAAAAAATCGTGCTTGTTTTGGGTCGATTGGAGTCCCGACGCTGGCTTCAGTCTCCTACCTTGTCACTATACTATGAAGGAAGGTGAACGGGGACCATTTTTCCCGAAACTTCGTGTACGTATTAAAGACAATAACAGCTCACCACATGGTAGTTTTATCGATTTTTATTTCCATTTTCTAGCAAATTTTCAGACCTAAACTTCGCCTCGTATGTTCTTTATATTTTAATACCTATGTGGCGCACACAGTGAGCCTGGGTTACCTGTGCTTTCACTTGAATGTACAATGTATACAAATCTGGAAACTATTATGAGGGAATGCTTTTTATACCTCCAATCAAATTGGCATGGAGGAGAAGGTCTTTGGGTAAATAGTGTGTCTGTTCATAAACTTGCATATTTTTCTCAATGATCTAATATTATTACTGCTGGTATTTATCTCAAGGGACTGTTGTCTATGACAAGTTGTGTGCTGCACTGAGAAATAATGCACTGATGAAGGGGATAAAACAAGCTTCTCCTTTCGTGCAAACTAGCTGTTTGGAAGGCTTTCATTCAGTTCTGAACCACTTTGCACCAAAAATGGTTGCCTACTCTTACATTGGCATGTATTGCAGGTACAAGAAGTATACTATTTGGTCTTAAATTAACTCAGTGATTTTTCGTCAATTCTCCTTTTGTTCTCTTCTCTCATTATGTCATAAAATAATACATCCATTAGACAGTGGCATAATCTAACAAGAAACCTTACACCAACTGAATATAAAGTACCTAATGCCAACCTGAACATCAACTACCTACCTGTACACTGTAGATCCCTAACATAAATTGGTTCAATTTCGATAGGGGGGAATTGGCGAAGAAAAATCAAGAAGTATGTTTTTCCCCTGCTAGATGGTTGCTTTGTAACTTGCTTGTGTCATACCAAGCTTCACATAAATGTGCATATCATTATTTTTTTTATTTTTTTGTTTATGTTAATTAATTTTTATTATGGAACTGTACAGTGCCGTAAAACAGTTAATGTACATGCATATGGCACTATATAGATGTGTTATTATTATTTCCTCCCTTATGTCTACATCATTGTCCAAAAAATCTGCAGGCATATTTTAGCTGTTGTCCACTTCAACTTTAATTTGCAAAGAGAAGTTAAACATCATGGAACAGATGGATTAGAGCGAGTAAAAGTGTCCTACCCAAAGTTTAAGAATGGAGAGGCAACTGTGAGGGATGTTAGAGTCAGACCAAACTTTGGTATGTACGTTGTACACAAACATGTTTACCTGGTAAGATACAGTACCGCTCAAAAGTAAGTTACCACCTCGCGTCGCGTTTCCTATGCGACGCGATTCCTGTCGCGCGCGACGCGATTCGCGTAGCGCGAGAATAATCGAAGCGTAAATTTCTGGCATATATTAGGAACTAATGTGTTACGCGAAATCAATCAATTTCGCGTATAAATTATCTCTGAAGTTGCGTGAGTAAGCGAAGGCGATTTTTGATTTGTTAAATTGTATGGGAATTGTCTAAATTGCAAACTGCGAATTTGCGAATTGGAGACGACGTTTTAGCTACAGTAAACACGCATCTGGTTTACAAGCGGAAATTCCAATGAAAAATAAATTCTTCACATGCGAACAAGCAATGATTTCGTTGAAACATCGATCATTTGGTGGAAAAAATTCGGCGATCTTCTGTGTAAAGTTAATAAATGCGTGGAGTTGACTTCAAATCGATCCATGCAAGTTTCTTTTCCACACCTTAAATCGATCGTCAATCATGTGTGGGTCTGATTTTCTTCATTTGTTTGGAAATTAGTGATAGACTGTCACAATATCAATAAAAAAAATCCACGTCGAAATTGCCGTAAGGAGACGACGTTTAAGCGTCAACAAAAACATGCATCTAGTTTACAAACGAAAATTCCGATGGGAAATAAATTCTTCATAAAGGGTGTTTCTAAAACTCATACACGAATAAGCGACTATTTCGTTGAAACATCGTCCACTTGGTGAAAAATTCTTACAAAAACAATGTCCATTGTGCGTTGCTAAAATTTCTTGCCAACTTCAAACCTTTTGAAGTTGGCAAGAAAAGAAAAGAAAGAATGAAAGAAATGTTGAGTTGACCTTGGTGAAGTTATTCATTTATTTCTTCTTTTTTTTTTTTGTCTCACCAGTGTATCAAGTCCCAGAAAGTAGTACATGTAGTAAAGAATCGACCAAAAGAAAAGGCAGTAGACAACAAAGAAAGGAATCATCGAAACCCCGTTACTGTTTAGCTCGTAATCGACCGATGAAGGGGCATAGGAAATTTCTTGACTGCCCCAAAAATAAATAAAAAAACAATACTGTAGTTGTTTTCCGTTAGGGAATATAAATGAGGTTTGATTTGATTCTGCTTTATTTGGAGTTAGTTTGATTTAGTGTCCTCATTTAGTAGCGCATCTGCGCTCAGCTGCAAAGATTTGATATTTTAATAAAGTGTTATTGTTATTGCATTTTTATTGTGCAAGCTACATGTAGCACTTTCATAAAGGGAAGTACCCCCCTCCCTGGGCCGAGTTGTTCGAAGCATGGTTAGCACTAACCGAGGTTAAATACCATGACAACCTATAGGCTTTAATGCAACTTAACCAAGGGTTAGTGCTAATCATGATTTGAGAACTCGACCCTGGTGTATCCTAGTCTTCTTCATCAAGGTCAAATCCTGTGAAGCTTTCATCCATATTGACTGGAAATTGATTTCTGATGGCTACATATGCACAAGCAGGTAAAGGAATCCTCTTCGCCCCCAACATTCCATAAACCAGCCTTGGGAACTCTCGATAGGAAACCCCTCTTAAGAAACTGAAAGAGATCAGAGGAAAAAAGTTTCTAACTATCAAACTTAAGGTCTGACTAAACTGAGAAACCTGTTGCAGAAACAACTTTTGTTTTTGACAAAAGAACGAAATTTTCTTGTTTCTGCAACAAATGTTACCATAACATGACTCTTACACTTTTCAGCGAGTACTTCAAATCATATTGGAAGTGTCATTGCCAGCAATGAGTATTATAGGAACGCAGATCTACGAATCTCGAAAATGAAAACAAAATTCACAGCAGTTTACATGACTCACCTTTCTTCGCAACCTGTTTGTCGATACATTTGTTTCCCTTTAGTTTTGTATTTACCCGCTGCCAACCTTAGACTACATTTCTGAAGGCAAACCGCTTGAAACCCAGGATGTTCAGTTATACAGGTCAAGGTAGCATCAGGGGCAAGGTCTTGAAAAACTAGATCACTCTTCATTGATTCTCAGCAACCTTCCAGCTCACTGCAGCGATAACATTCGCTGATGTTTTGAAGGGAAGTAATACTGCAGCTGCTACACTTGCACCTACAATGTAGAAACACTACATTAATTTAAAGAAAAGCCGTTGACATAAAGAAAGCTAAGCACAAGATCATGCTAACACCAAAGTAAGAATGTAGAAGCATCTGAATGTAAACAAAGCGAACACAGTCATGTTGCTATCGCACATACCATTCGCTTCAATCTTCCCGTGAAACCGGTCCTTAAGTTTTCGTTCCAGTTCTTTGTCGGCCTCTCTTTTCTTTTCATAATTTGCTGTCCATTCCTTGTCGGCGAGTGGGTCGTCAGCATGGGGTGCAACATCTTCATCGCTCGAAGTTGGCAAAGATATGCCTGTGCATAACTCACGCGTTGACTCCTCTGTTTCGATTTCAATGTCGTATCCCGCGACAAAAGAAATTTCCGAGTCCTCCGGGTCATAATTAATTTCTGAATCAGAAGATGTGATGGACATTGTTAATTTAAGAAAATTCCTATGACTATGAAGCTCTAATGGAAACAATCTCGCTGTGCGAAGCCTTCGGATACTGTGTGTTTTGTGGATCGTTCTCGATTTGACGTCACAACATCCCACTCACCCCAGACTCCTTTCACGCGGTCATGGGACCATCGAAGCTCGACTTTAACAGGGCATAGAAAATGGAGGATTTTACCAAATCAAAAAATTTTCGCGGCAAAATAATCCAAACAATACGCATAATTTTTTAGCGCAAAAAAATATTTGGGTTTAGGTGCACTTCAATTCATTGGTGCCACGTTTGTATCAACGATCACACTTTTGTGGTGACCATTTTTTTGTTAGTTTTTCTCTTTAAATGCCGATCCACGCAAGGAAATGCTTACAGCAACTGAAGTAAAAAGGTAAGCATTAATTTTAAACGAATAGCATTTGATTTGATGCCTTATTGTCTTCAAAATGAGGAACGATTTACACGTATATGCATGTAGAATTCACATTTTCAAACCTTCAAGTCAATTTGTCAAGCAACGATACTTAACTTGCCTTAAATGCTATAACCCTGTAGAATAATGAATAACAAGTCTTAGATCACATGGTGAAGCAAATTATTTCGAAAAAAAAGTGCTCATACGTCAAGTTACATGTAGACAATTGACAAATGATTCTTTCTCGTAAAAATGCTAAATGCTGTCACTTCAAGTATTGTAATCAATGCAGAAAATGCCTGAGAAAGCTATTATTGACGTTTGTAAGTAGAGACCCAAATTTATGAGTCTACTCTTCACACACTTTAATTGTAATAGAAATTATGTTATTTAGAGGAATCACTACATGCATCATTGTTGAATTTACTCCCTTTTTTTTTTGTTGCCATGAAAGAGTATAAAAATCTGCACAGCAGGGAAAGGTCCTTTACAGCAGAGAATTGTGTCTCCTCTATCAGTTATGGTTTGATGTATTTGGGGATCTCTCTTTGCAGACTTGTTATAGTTCTGTGGTTTATCTGAAATGTTTAAGAGCTTTTTATATTTAAATGTAAAACAAGAACCCAATCCAAAGATTTTGACATGAATTAAAATAATGTTTGGGTGCATGCAATAAAAAAATGTAACTGCTTTGAAATCTGTTTCCTATTACTTTGTCCGTGAGCTATGGTAGACTAGTAACTGTTAATAGCTCGACTGCATCGGATCTTTTGTAGTTTTCAGCACATTTCTGATTTGCTGGAATATAACAGGAGCAGGATATTATTACCTTGTTTCTTGTGTTCCACATGTGCACTAGTACACGTACTTCTATTCTTCTGTCAAATCTTTTAATACAATGTAAATGTAAAATAAATAGATGGAGAAAAAAAATTAATAAATCAGTGCATCATGAAAGCTCCGCTTGAATCATTCTTTCTTTCTTCAATAATGGAGTTCCCAAGAGAGTTGAAAGGGTCCTTATTTGCAAGTTGATGTTGGTTTTTGTCAATTTTCGTAGATAGATTTATTCCTGGGATATTACGTTTGTGTGTTTCTTCTGCAGGCAAATTAGCATATCTGAATGGAAGCAAGCACCAAGTACAGGTCCACTTTACGTCCAAGCAGTCCGAGTAAAATTTTCGAGAGAAGCTCATGGAAGCTCTGGAGGAAGTCGTTCTTTGAGGGACAATGCAATACCTACCTTTTTCTCTCACACCAAAAATGCAAACGAGAGACCTGCCAGTGAATGCCGAAAACGTGAAGTAGTAAGTGCTGCTTTAATATTGTTCCAGAAAGAATCCAATTGTATCAAGCTGCAAATAAAATACCACTTAAATTGAACAGATGTAGTGTTCACTGCTTTCAGTTGTGTACAATATTATAGGCTCTTAACCAAATCTTGGATAGTAATAATGTTAACACACAAGTTTTGCGTTTACCTGTAGACGAAGAACCCATGACATCTGAGAAAGCTGTTGCCACTGGGTCAAGTTCAATACAGACACCAGGAAAAGTGCAAGTGAAAAAAAGGAAAACTGATTCTTCAAAGATCAAACGAACAGTAGTTAATAGTTATACCCGAACTGAAATAGTTTGAAAGATCAAGCTTGTCAGACGGATTTGAAATTTTCCATGCGGTTGCAAGTGACCATGGCTATGTGTCCTCTAATGATTCTGTTCCTGACAGTTTAAATAACATTCCCTTATCAAAAACTACCAAAAGAGGTTACAATTTCCCGGAATTGAAGCAATGTACACCAACCTCGGTGAGGAGCAAAGCGATGACAAACGCTTGTCAGAAATTTGAGACTCAGGAATTTTATTCCACTGATACAGAAAGCGATTTTAATGAGGAAAGTTCACACCTTGAAGAGACCGCAAATGCAGAAATGTCCAGGGAAAAGAGGAGCAAGAGGAGGAGTGAACAAACTGGCTTGAGGCTAACTGTGGCAACCTACACAAAGAGCGAAAGTTTATTGTCTTCGAAAGTAAGTTGAAAAACTCTTTTCATCAAGTGTCTGCTGTCCCAACTGTGGCCGGAAATTAAAAAACATGACCCTCCAACTAAAGGTTCCGTAGCGACTTTTGAAAACCTTGGATGTTGTCAGAAGCCAATACATTGGCAAACTCAACCGTTCGTGAGCTCAACAGCTGTGGCAAATTTACTGCTCAGTTCACAGGAAATGATTACAGAAACTAATGTGCAATTTCTTAGTGAAAGAACGATAACAACACACGGAAAAAGTACCTGTTCCCTACCGTCAACAAAAAATTTGTTGAACATCAAGCAGAAGTTTTAAGGAAAGTTCAAAAACACAGAGGTTGTTGCTGGAAGTGATGCACGCTGTGACAGCTTGGGCCACTCGGCAAAATACAGGACCTACAGTATCGTCGACACAGAGTCATCCAAGGTCCTGAATTTCTCTTTGCTTCAAGTAAAAGAAGTAAAGAACTCTAATGCGATGGAACTGGAGGGTTTAAAGCACTGCCTCGATCATTTGAAAGGAGATGTATCACGGTCTGATGGCAAAAAAGTGCTGCCAGAAAGTTCAGCATTACTCTTACCATGGTTAAGAGAGCATGCACTCAACTTGCTATCCTTGACCATCATCATAATGTGGGACAAGACCAAGCTTAGACAAAGGAAAGTGCAATGAAATTTAGATTTGTGTCTCCCAAAGGTAGTCAGGGATGTGTTGCAAGGCCCCAGTATGAAGCCAAGTCTTACAAGTTTCTAGATAACTTGATGGCTAATTTACTTGCCTTTAAAGGAGGTTTAATTGAGATACCTCACCTACCCCCAAAACCACCAGCACTTAACATTGCTTCTACACCAAGACCAAATCAAAGGAAATCTTAATTGAGGGACACAGATCTCGGTTGCGAGTTTGATAGTAACTACAAACAAAATAAATTTTATTGCTGTTTTCAAACAATCTCTTTTATCCAGGACAAGTCCACCTCTGAATAGCTTTCATCAAGGGTCCGAAAACCAGTATAAATCCCTTGCAAATCAGGAAAGGCTGCTCCAATTTCTTTTACAATGCATGACGGTATTACTCTTCCCGACATACCTTCCCAGTCTGTAAACTGGCGTTGTGCCGCATAACAATAATTTCTGAAACAAGAAATATGTATATCATGATGCATCTTTCGTGACAAGATTCCCGTACGCAAAGAACCACACCACTGCTCGTATGTGCATGTGTCGGTTAGTGAAATTATGAAACTCTACTGAAAAGAGGGGTGAGTAAGCCAGGCTACAGAAAGTTTTGCGCAAAGACTTGGGATACCACGTTCTTTCTCATTCAAGGATAGCTCAAATTTGTACAGCATGCATAGATGTAAGCTCATTAAAATAAACACCATAAGGTCAGAACATGAGAAGGTTTGAAACCTATGTTTAATTAAAGTGTAGTATTATTCGTCTGTATCGGAAAATTATTAAAATATCGTAGCAATGCAAATAGTCCAGCTATGATGGTTGTTTGAGTACGTGGCAAATCGCTGTTCACACAAAGTTAGGGTTTTTATATTAGGTGGAAAATCGATAAGCAAAAACTGAGGACAGTGATCGGAAGACACACTTACATGTTATTCATTTCACAAGGCACTCTTTTTTTTATTATTTTATTATTTTATTTTTTTTATTTAAACAATATTCAGACAAGACGTTTGACCCAAGAGTTACAAAGACTCATCAAGAGGGCTTACTTCGAGTATACATACATTTCATTATAGGAGTAAGACAGTAAAAAGAGCATACAAATCACAAAGAATCAACATGCTGATAGGTAGCACAAATGTACACTTATTATGTTACATAAAATCGGTTAGAATCTGAGATGAACGTCTGGACAAGCAAAAATAAAGCCTTATTTTCATCATAAGAAAGAGATGGGCATCCAGACAGGAAAGCCGATAAGATTGCTGTATCAGACATATGGGCCCACCTGTCAGCAAAAATCTGAGCAGCTGGGGAGAGCAGTTTATAACGTGAGGCAGCAAACAAAGGACACTTCAGGAAAAAATGCTTTACAGAATCTGAATAAAAAACACAGAAGCGGGCTGGCGATTCTTTACATCCTATTTTAAATAAATATTAATTGAGAGCACAAGCATCTAAACAGAGCCGTGTATGAATTATAGAAGAAAACCTATCAAGAGCAACTTTGTAAAGAACATTTTTTGCAGGAAATGAAAAGTAGGATAAAAAGGATTTCTTCAATACACTCAGGGAAAGAGTGCTCCATACGTCAATACTTAAATTATTCCATAACCTTGAAGTAGATGGAAAAAATGATTTATTAAAATGTTCAGTGCGACTAGCAAAAAGAGTAAAATATTTAAGATTTCTTAATGAATAACTCGTTCTCTCAGAGACTTGTAAAGAAAGTAGGTTTTTAAGATAGTTAAGACAAAGGTTGTTTACAATCTTGTAATAAAGTATCACTTTATGAACAGCCCTTCTCGACCTTATTTCTTCCCAACCAAGTTCAAGCGCAAGGCGACGCTTACTAGTTCCTTTAACGGCCCTGGTAACAATTTTAGCGGCCTCGTACTGCACATGATCAAGGAGATCACATTCGCATTCAGTACATCCATCCCAAACCACACATCCGCATACTCCTATACAGGGCGAACGAGAGATTTATAAAGCCTCTTGAGAGTGTTTCTACAAAGTTTGAATTTTAAACCCTTCAACATATTCACTCTCTTGCTAGCTCTCTCTTAGACATTAAAAATATGTGGTTTCCAAGATAAATTGCTAGCAAGCGTTACGCCTAGGTGAGTATGTTGCATGACTTCATCAATTACCTCATTGTCAAACAAAACGAAAGGAGGAAAAGGCTTAAAACGCTTGACTCAGAACATCATACATTTAGTTTTGGAAGCATTGATAGTTACAAGCCAACGTTTCGCCCAATCACAAATTTGCTCAAGGTCAGAATTTAATTTAACGGCCGAAAGGGTGGGGTCGTCAACAACATCAAAAAGTGAAGTATGGTCAGCATATAAAAGACAATCGGACTGGACGTTATCGGCAATGTCGTTGATATAAATTAAAAAGAGTAAAGGGCCAAGCACAGAGCCTTGAGGTACACCGGAATTATTACCAATCCAGTCGGAGGACTGGCCGTCAATAACAATTCATTGTTTATGATCAGAGACAAACAAATTTAGGAATAGACTGTGATTAGTGGAAAAATGAAGTCTCTACACGCTCATCGTTTGCATACGAATTATAAAGACGCAAAACCAGCAAGCCAAACATAACGACATAATTCTTAACTTGACATAGTCTGATGTTCGAACCATCTTTGCTCACATTGCACTTTCACGAGTAACTCTGTTGGCAGCTGGCCGTCACTCGTGATGAATTTGCATAAGCCATGCCGATGTGCATCTATGATCAAATGTTAACCAGAGTGCGAAAACAATCTTTTCAGTTGAGATGAAAAAATTTTCTACTAGTTCAGGGGTTTGGTTTCCTTGGAATGTTTTTCTCTTTGTAATTTGTTACTGTTAAACAACTTGCAAAGTAATACTGCAGTAGTAAACCGCAAGAATAATATTTACATAAGTCTTACTTTGAACAACGAACGGTTGGTCACGCAAGGTTTTCGAGGATATGTTCAATGTGTTTTGTAAATTCTCCGTGACCAGTAACCCGATATTTCAGTCAATTTAAAGTGAAGCTGCAAATTATAGTAACATTTTAGACAGTGATTAGCGACACTATCTAGCTTGAGTAGTTTTATATCTTTCAACACGGCATTGCAAGAGCGGGTCACCCAGACCCAGGACATGTTAAGCTTACAGTTTTGTATATATTGTCAAAACCCTCTTCGGCTGCAGGATATTGACATAATAAATGTATCGGTATGTTTCGTTCACTGAGCTGCAAAAAACAAGCGGACATATTCTCCCATAAACTGAAACGAATAAACTTAACAATGTGATGACGGTGAAGTCCACGCAAGCGGGACAAGCGTCCACAAAATCGACTCGTCGAACCGTGGAAGCTTCGAATGAACAGGCCACAAGAAGTCTTTGAAATAGTCACTGCAATCAAAATATGTTGCAAAGATGGCTTCAAATGTGGTCCGAAGATTCTGGCTACGGATATTCTCTTCGCATGTAAAAGGAAAATAAAGCCAACCAAGGTCCATGACTAGCGGCTATGATCCTCTATGATGTTCGCAGTTTTCAGCCGAAAATTGTTCAGTTCCTGTTCTTCAGTGGGATTTCAACATTATAATCTGGCTTATCGAAAGACAAAGTCAATGGAAACCTTTAACAACTCTACCGCGGAATTTTAATTCCCGAGGGTTTACCTCGGTTGACTTTCCCTCTGCAACTTTAAAGCTTAGCCGTAAATTTTCCTTGGCAGAAAATCGGCCTACCACAGGAATACCGAGGGAAAGTCGCGACAGGGTGACGCGGCAATGACGTGGTAAAGGGGTCAATACTTTCAGGCGGTACTGTAGCCATTGAAACCAAAGAGGCTGTCAAGTGGGCTGATTACAAAAACTAATATTAATGTACAGCCTTATGCAAGATTTGCCCACCACAGAAGTACTTAAGACTGCCAAATGGGATTCCTTACACTTAACGTACAAAGTCAAGTTGGCAACATTAGCATATAAGATTTTTCATGATTGTCCCCCCCCCCCCCCCCCCTCTATGGGTCATATTGTAACCAAGAAGACTTCTCCTATCCATCATTTACATACTACAAACACAGCAACAGTGCTTCGCTTTAAAACACATTTTATGAAAAATTCAATAGCATTCAGAGCTTCTAATGTGTGGAATCTCGTCACCCGGGATCTCGCAAAGACATCCAACATCAAGAACTATACAAGAATGGCCTCTAAATCCGACAAATCACATAACTTAGACTTGCGGAATCTCCGCAAACAATGCCTCACAATAATGATAACGATCTTAATATATTTTTATCCCTTAAGTTTTAGTTAGTTTCATGCTGGACCCCATAAGCAGCAATGCTTTAATCACCATCGTGTTGAAATAAAAGCTGTTGTATAATATTGTATTTAGATGTCCTTGATCTGGATTATGTGATAACAGATAGAAAAAACATGGTGGGCTGACTGAGATTAGTTTTCTTAAAAGTTATTGCATTAGTGTGCACGTCATATAAGATTTATACCTCTAAACATATAGACGGTTTTACAAAATGACTTCCTACCGTACCTGCACAGTTTGTGGATCACCCAAGGACACCAACTGAAACAACTAATTGTTTTTTCCTTGTTGAAAACTGAAATAACATATTTTTAGAGTGTCCAGTATGTGGCATGTTATACATGGCAGTCAACCCTCTATAAAGCTAACCCAAAGTTACCAGATACTAAATAGCAAAAGAACACTTCAACGTGGTACAGTAATCGATCCTCCACAAACAAGAAAATACCACGCTATTCTCAGGTATTCGCGTGGTAGATGGCCGAACTGATTATGGAACTCTCTTTGTACTACAAGTTTATCTCTGACAGATGGCTACCATGTCTCTTTGTAGTCTTGTGTCAGCGACTGATGAACAAAATAAATACCATGTTACACTGGGCAATGTTTCGTGCAGCTTATCACTTAAAACATCACGCTGCTTCCTGTGTCCATTTTTGTGTCCGATCTAATGCCTGGTTACTAAGCTTTGAAAGTTCCACTGAAATTCTTGTTGTAATGGAAAAATCTATGGAAAAACTGTGTTGAATGAAGAAATTCCTGTCAACAAATACCAGAAAAAGATCAATCATATGTCAAAATTGGTAGAAACGATGTTCAATGCATGAAAGTGCTAAAATTGTGGGTATGACAATTTTCCGTTTGAATGTAAATAGTGAGTTAACGTTCGATGAGCAGTGGATGAAGAAGACTTCTCAAGACTCGACCTTGGATTTCTTTTGATTTCTTTCAAAAAACTTTCTTTCCAAAATTTGAGCTGGTAAATTCAGGGTGCCGTGTATGTGCTGGTTTTTATGGTACTTCCGAGCGACAAGACATTTTTAAATTAACCTATTTGCTATGATTGCCTACATGTATATGCTACCAAATCCATCATGGCTACAGAAATATTATTTTTAAAAATATCCCATTTGTGAAATTGAGGACAGCTCGATGGGAGGTGATATTGAAAGTTTTAATTTACTCTGCCAATCCTTTCCGGGATTCCAGTTTTTTATATTGCACCATTCGGTTCCATAATTCATTTTTAAATTAATTTGTTTTGGGATTGAATTCAATGCAGCTCCTATTATTGTGGAAGTACGTTTATTAGTTCAGATTATTGAGGATGCTTATGAGAAGACTGGCTATCAGTTTGCTGGGTTTTGTCAGAGTGCTGGAAACGTGGGCGTTCAGAAGACATTTTTTTTGATCAATTAACTTCTCCAAATTAGAGAATATATTTCTATAAATTGGTTTTCAAAAAAAACGTGGCGTAAATTTGTTGGTTTCTGAAATTTAAATAAGTATGTCTTCAAGTGTGCCTTGAACTGGTCGACAGATGTAACACCCCTGAGTTCAGGAGGCAATCGATTCCATAACTTAGGGGCAACTATGGAAAAAGCCCTATCACCATACGTCTTTAACCTTGATCTAGGCACGTCTAAAAAATCCTGAGAACTAGAACGAAGTAATCGTGGACTATTTCTATAACGTAAAAGTTCAGATAGGTAAATTGGTGCTAAGCCATTAAGACATTTGTACACTAAGAGTAAAATTTTAAAACGAATACGATAATTTAGCGGTAGCCAATAAAGCTTGAACATGATAATGATAACATGATAATTCATGGTGTTGGCAATGCAATGGCACTTTCGGACAAGTTTCGTAATGGAAGGATGCATTCCCATACTTGCCAGTCCAGCCACAATCCATTCTCTGGCAAAGGACCCACAGTTTGCTTGTTGATTTGGCAAGCGCGACACTTATAACTGAATTGTTGTAGTTTTAACGACTTTGAATCAAAAAATAATCGCAGGATCCGGTCACTACAATAGAGGAAATGCGTACCAAATATTGCACACTGTCTACATCTCCATCAAACGGACAGTTTAAAGATGTGTTCTATGCCATATCTGTGATATTACATAACTGGTGTGTATAAAACAACACTAACGATTGAGAAGAAAAGAGTGAAATCGCTTGTCTTTGCTCCAAAGGCACAGTCAGCATGCAGATGTCTGTTTTAAATGAAAGGCAATTCTTGACACCTATGCCATTAGAGCCCTTAAATGAAATCGTAGCTAGGAGGGGTGAGACCACTGAATTACCATTTAGCGAAATCCATTTTTTCGCCTGCAAATACCCGCCCATTTTGTGAAATAGTGTTTTTATCACTAAATAACCAATTTTTGATACATGTATGATGAGGTCTGTATTCAAACCTTTTTCGATAATACATACAAGTGTTTTGGTCTAATTAGGTCGTTTATAAAACTTTAGTTTTTTCTTTTAGTTGTTAAATATGTCTTTTCCTTTGTATGATACAAAATTTCCGAAATCAGCAATCCGGTTCCTTAAAGTGCCCCTATGATCAAAAAAACCACTTCCTTTTTTCCTTCAGATTTTAAAAGTGTGTTTGCTTAACACCGGACTGGCAAAATTTTGAGCTTTGATTTTTATCCAAAGGCCGTTTACTTTGAGTGTAAGTTTTGGATTTCACGGTCTGCCATTACTCACGTTCAAAACTGATTGATTGGACCTCAGACGGTTGGATCCAGGGAAAAGTGACGTCAGAGGCTCACTAGCTTAAAATTTCAGCGTGTGAAGGCAGCTTATTATATATGCAAAGCGTGAGTTTAAAAGTCTGAAAGCCCAAAACCCCTGTGCTGCATATTAATTCTGCGGCGTACACACGTATTGCATTCTTAAACTAGTGAGCCTTTGACGTCATTTTCTCCTCGATCCAGCTCTCTCAAGAACATAATGTTGGTAGTGGCGGACCATTAAATAGGAAAATTATAGTTAAAATAAAGAGGTGTCTTTTTGAAATCAAGGCTTAAAACGTGGGTCACTTAGTGTTTTGTTAACATAGTTTTCAAATCCAAAGAAAAATATGAATTGATTTTTTGGTCACAGGGGCACTTTAAAGGGTTAGGGTTATGGGAATTATCCCATTTATTTTGACCATAAATTTAGTAAGTCAATTTTCAGTGACAGTGACTTTTTCAGTCTTAAATTGCTGCTGGATCATCGCCGTGAGATAAAAATCGATTAAACCTTAAAAGAAGAATGAGCCACACCAAGTTATTATGGAAATTTGGTTTTATCAACGGAGTTGGTGATGTAAATTGACCACTGTACAGAGATGCTAAAAGCTGACGTTTCGAGTGTTAGCCCTTTGTCAGAGCAAATCACGGAATTATGGGTTGTGTGTAGTTTTTGTAGTGGAGTAGGAGCTACGCTATTGGTGGTAACATGGCAACGTGAAAAATAGGAATATATGAGTTAAATGAAAAGCGTTTGTTGATACCGTAAGGATTAAGAGTGCCGATTTGGAAGGTTTGTTCCAGATTCTTGTGGCTTTCCGTCGTACCTAGATGTAGGCAAAGGCCACAGATAGCCATGTGTTTTTTGGAGTGGTTAGGGAGATTAAAATGACGAGTGACTGGCTTAGATGCATCCTTCTTGTTCTTCTCAATATCACGAAGGTGTTCGCGGAATCGGTTACCTAGTCGTTTACCTGTCTCGCCAAAGTAGAGGTTATCAGATAAATGACATTTGCGGAGGTACAGGTGAAACGATCAGTGATCTTAACAGATCGCTTACATCTTCATATTTTGCTAGTGGTAAGACTAAAAGGACGAGTTTTGCATCGTGGGCATGCGCATTTGAAGATGCCGGGTTGCTCATTAGTTTTGAGCGTGCTTCTAACTAAAAAGATGCCTACGTTTTTGTCGCGTTTGAATAAAATAAGTGGTGGTTGGGAAAAGATTCTGCCAGTCTCTG
>NC_090875.1:2118928-2123928 GCF_036669935.1 Montipora foliosa | reverse complement strand
AAAAAAAAAACCCGGTTAAATGGTTAAAACCTACAGTGTTATTTCAGCAAAATGCATTTTTGACTTTTGATATACCACGAATCGTTTCATGCAATAAATTGTTAATGAAAACCAAAAACCATTTGTGTAATTGTTCAATAAACTAATGTGTGAAATGCTTGATACACATAATGGTATTTCAGTAAAATGTGTTTTTCTGAAAAAAAAAAAAAAAATTAATGGATATAGTTCTACTTTCTCATTAGTGTTTTTTTGCATGTGTTTTCACAATTTACCATTAAAAATCCCAAGGACGTTTTTTTTAGAAAATTTTCCTGTGGAACGACCATTACATCTTTTCCCGACAGCAGCGCTTCCACTGCTAGCTTCTGTTCCTCTTTGAGAACTAAGCCGCCGAGATGATCGCTTTAATCTAAACCATCATTGTCGCGATGTTGCGTTACTCTGCCACGTGCTCTCAATCACGAGTTTTATGTTGTATGATTGCGTAACCATATCGAGTGACTTATGGGTGTCATATTGCTAGGAGGATCGCATTGATTCGGCTGGCATGGTTGTTGCTGATTTAGAATTGAAGTCTGTTTTTATACTCGTCTATTACTGTGGAGTTTGATGGTTGCCTATCGCGACAATCATATTCCGATTCAAACAGATCTTCAGGTCCATCTTTGGTTCCTAACCTTCATGAGAGGCAGAAAAGTGGGTTTCGTTCAAGGTCTGTGCACTGAGCCTGTCATTGACATCGAAGAAGACTTCAGATTTCATATTTCTGCAGAATTGTGTAAATGCAACCAGGAAAGAAAATATCGTGATGAAAAGGTTTTGTGACGTTCTATCAGGGATGCAGCTTCAAGTCTACAAGCAGTCGCTGGTGAAAACATACGTCAAAATGACTTTGTTTTAGTAGCACTGAAGATCTGTCAGGAAGTTCCAGTATTAAGTAATAGGTCGCGTAAGAGCGATAGCATTTCGCTGCAACGCATGAGCAGTGGCGTTCCTAGTTAATTGGCTTATCCAATTAATTTTGAGCTCTCTGATTGGTTAAAGCTCTTTTTTTCCGAATTTTGTCCGAAAAAAAAGTCGAAAAAGCCCGATTTTATTGTATTTTTTCTGATAATGAAGTATGATGTATTGTTTCCTGAAGTTTCGTAAGATTCCCACGTGGGGAAATTGTCCGCGCTGATAGGCTCCTTTACGAGCACAGAGTTGAAAGTGCCGCCATCTTGGATTTGTTATTGTCAAGTTTTCTCCTCTGCGTTTTCGGGTTAAAAAACGTTACACTGGTGTATATAGCTTGTCTGTACATTGTATATAATGTGTATATTTTCATGAAAAGCGTTTGCTGTGGATTTAAAATGTACCAAGTGTTTTTATTCGTTTGATTTTATTGCGTTGGTGAGATGTCCTTTACCGCTTCTTGCAAGTGCAAAAACCATCTGGAATGGCATCACAGGTCTGACCTTCGCGTGGCAACCTTTTATGAAGAAAAGTATTGAGTCTTTGATTCTAAGCATGCAGGAAGAAAGAGAAAGATCTGTTTGGCCTGCCGTGATTGCATAGCAGTCGAAGAAAAGTGTGGAAAACTTGGAGATTTGAAGACAAACGCAAATGGTTCAACCTCTGTTGTAACGGTGAGTCAAATTGACTTTCTTCTTTGTTGTGTTACTCTCTACGTAAAACGCATTTGAAAGTGCTAGGCATGTTATGCTTCTGATGAGATTTTTGCACCCTGTTTGCAAACGTGAGAGTGAACTGTTTGTCATGATTGTTTGCTTGCTTTCTCACACATGTATCTTACACATGCCTTCGTTTTTGTCCCCTTCACAGGATAAACTTACTTCAGAGTCAGACTCAGTGGACAAAACATCACATGTGACCCCACCGGTAAATGTTACGGTTTTACTTGTTGTTGAGGAAACAAATGCCTATTTTTAATTATTTTTTTTTTACCTCTTGCTTTGCCCAATATATAGCATTTCAAATCTGATACAGTCCTGAATATAACTTGTAACTTTTTACATAGTGCTGGAAATAAGCTAGGAAACTTGAGCTTCATATTTGATTTTTGTTGTACAGTGTGAAATATATTTTTTTTAAATTTGTTATATGCTATGTTATTTATAATTTTTCGACTTAATTCGATTATTTGATATTTGATCTTGAGTGCAAGAGTTCAGCATAATGTTACTGATGTATTTTGTATTTATTTATTGTTATGCATGAGTAAGAAAAAGTTATGCATGCAGAGAAGAAGAAATTATAAATTGGCTAGCTGTGTAAACACAAACAATAACATTTTACTTTTCCCCTCAATCCAGATTGACAAAGAAGAAAGCACCCTCAGTCTTGGTGAGAATTTTTGAGCTTTGACAGAAGAGAATGTAAGTTATATATCAGTGATTTTCAACCAAGCCCCAGGCATTTTATTTTTTTGAAAAAGACCAATGCCTCACAGTTGAGACATAACTTTCAGATTTTTTTCCAGTATAGCACAGTTGAGTAAAATGCTAGAAAAGACATATTATGTGTTATATGAACCTACATGTAATGACTAGTCTTGCAGATTGTCCAGTACATTTTATTTACATTAGGTTATTAGATGTATGGTAGTGAGTACTTTCCCATCATTTATTACTCCAATACTTTTTTCAAATAATGCATTCCACAAATGTATTTGGATATATTATGCTCTCTAAACGATAATTCTCTTCAAGCATGCAAGATGTATTTTTACTCTAGTCATTTACAAAAAAAAATTCTTTTTCCAGAATCATCTGGTTGCTAACAATGAGCTGTCTCCAAGCACTGTAACTCCAAGCAGTACAATTGCCTTGTCCCAAGTATCAACAGGAACACAGGTCCCTTTCATTCCTATTCGTCCCTACCAGGATGCCCACGAGCGAACACAGCGTTATGTGAGGAGTGAAATTATCGAATTAGTAAAGGACACTGCCATGAAGTATGTAAATTTTGAGTCTGGAACTTCTTTACAGAAACTCATGGGAGATGTGGTTGATAGCAAAAACTGGTATCAGTTGTCCAAGACAAAAACTCTGTTGACACCCACTTCCTTGATATTCTATCAGAAGAATACAAGGCAAGAAAATAAACCAGAATGCAAAGAAACAAAAGGAAAAAAGTCTTAAAGTAGGTTGACCCTGGAAGGCAAGATACTTGACAATGTGAAGTCCTGCACTGATGCAGCCAGAAAAATTGGCGAGTACGCCATTATGGTGATGAGAAGCAGCGCTTGTTGTCCATTGTGGCAACAGATTTTCCTTATCGCACCCTTCAGCAATTATTTGGTTGTTCACCAAACACAGTCACTGCTGCCAGAGTTCATTGTCTTTTGTTTGGACATGGAGGAATTCCTCCCCCTGAATTTAAATTCACTAGACAGCGTGTTAGCCCTCAGATCATCGAGGAACTCACTGAATTTCTTCATCGAGACAGCATTACCAGAGCTTCTTCATGTCGAAGTATATTGGTAGGTGGTGAAGAGACTGCTATCCGATACTGGCAGGACTCGATAAAGAATGTTGTGCCACAGTACCGTCTTGAATGCCCAAGTGGTGTAAAAAGAACTTATGTTTATACACACCTGCCACGCAACTTCCGCATGAATACAATGCTTGCTGGCCTGTGCAACTGCTGTGACGATTTTGGACATTCAAACTTTGATGCCATGTGTTCTATTGCACACTCTGTTTCCCAAGTTGAAACAACAACAACAGTTGATTGTCATGGTGTTGTTAAGAGTTTACGAGCATATCAAACATTTTTGAAGACAAAGTTGGGAAAATCATCTGAAAGGCATTCCACATGCAAAGAACTGTGCATGAGTCATGCATTTGGATCTTGCACAGAAGAGCATCCTGATCACTGTGCGGCAGTTATTAACTTCTATGATGCCTGCAAATCACTGTCATCAGGCACTGAGCTCTGAGCCCCAAGTTTAAGAGTGAAGCTTCAGGAAAAGTTGGCAGATGTCAGTACTCATTGGGAGTACATTTGCCATCTGTTATGCACAAAACACCAGGCCGATTATTACCAGTACACCCTAAAGAACTTCAGACCTGGAGAATGTGTTGTGGTAGTGGATTATAAAATGAAGCTAGAACTGGGGAAACGGACGCATGAAATACAAAGGGACTGGTATGGCGAGAGGGGTATTTCACTACACGGGTTTTACGTTGTGGCACAAGTGGAGGTCGGTGAGAGGTCAGCTGAGGTGATAGACCTTTGGAGTGATGACACCAAGCAAGACACTTGGTTCACCCGAAGTGCCCTTGACATTGGCTTCAGTTGGCTCCAGAGTTCGTTTCCTGGATTTCGGGTGTATTTGTTTTCTGGTAAGTAGCTGCCATTATTATTGTTATTATTATTGTTACGGTGGAACCCTGTTAACCTGGCCACCAACAGGCCACAAAACTCTGGCCGTTTTAAAGGGGTGGCTGTGAGGCAGGGTTCCACTGTATAATTATTGGCAGGCAAAAAGAAATGCAAAAGTCAAGTAGATGGACACAAGTCAATGTAATGGAAGTGGATTCTTTTAATATTTTTGTTTGTTTTGTTTCAAACATTATACCACAAGAACTGAAACCATGTACTCTGATGTTTAGATAGTTGCTTAAGGGTCAAAGAGCTGAAAAGAGGGGTCTTTTCTGTGTTTGAGTTTTATCAATCTACATGCAGATGCATATTTACAAGCATCCACCTGTACATGTAGTAGGTACAGGTATAAATTATTATATAAGGCAAATATATAGTCTAAATTTTTTAAGCATAATATTTTATTGGTGAAGAAGGGATTGATGCAGAGGGCTTGATGCAGAGGGCTTGACCAAAGAGTTCTTCACCTTGGTAATGAATGCTTTGACTAGTGGCAATGGGGGCTACATAATGTTCGAAGGAGGAAGTGACCACCTAGTGCCAGTCATCAGTGAAGAGTATTACCAAAGTGGTTACTTCAGATTCGTAGGACAGCTTATTGCCATCTC
>NC_090875.1:2113928-2116428 GCF_036669935.1 Montipora foliosa | reverse complement strand
AACGCTTAGTTGTGAATTGTGTTTGCTTATGCCGTCTTTCATCATATGGTGAGTTGCTGGATAGTCTCTGTTTCTAGTTCCGATTCGCTAGCTAATGTTTGTCATATTTCTTAGGTTTTTACGGCTTGTCAAAGGTAGTAATACAGATGAAAGGTCGACATCGCTGGTTGTCATAATGTCAAAGATTCACTACATTGTCATTAAACTCGTTGTGTTGTTGAAGGATGTTTGTGGTATCCTCGCCTAATTGCCGCTTCAAATGTCCGGCCCGGACATTAGTGTAAAAACCATATGTTTTATCGTCTCCTGCTGTGGAATTTGTGCTTATTTACGCTGTTTACGACCTCAACTGGAGAATCGCCGATTCATTAGAGGAAACCGCCGTCGTTCAAGATTTGTGTCATGTCGCAACGTGGAATTCTCTACGAAAGGTTAGAGTCACTGGATAGATCTCGTCGGGGACATTTGTCAACCATCACAAAGGTGTGTAATGCGTTAGACGAAAGTGTTAAGGATTTTGGAAACGTTGTTAAGGTACGAACACAACAAATACAACTTAATACCGCATGGGAGCAGTATTGTGCATGCTGTGATAAATATGATGATTTGCTTGACACTTCCTGTGAAAAATATCAGAGTGTTTTGAGTGACCGTGATACTCAACGCATAAGAGTACAAGATTACAACGCTAAGATTGAGCGATTTGTTATTGATGCTGCCGAATTTTACAATAATCAAGTGTCTGAAGAAATAATGGAGAAAGGGAAACATTCCCAGCCGGAATCTGTGAAATCCCAAAAAAGTTACGCCTCGAGATTAAGTGTGTCTAGTTCGAAAGCCCGTGAAGCTAAAGTCCAAGCTGCGAGGGCAGCATTGATGCAACAACAAGCTGAAGAAAGAAGTAGAAGGGTAGTTGAGCTCGAAGTGAAAAGAGTTCAGATGGAAATTAAACGAACGCAATTGGAACTTGAACATAGGCTTGAACTGACCAAATTAGAGGCCGCAAGAGAGGTTGTGGCCGCAAGAGATCAGGCAGAACTAGCCAAACTAGAGGCCTTCCTGGCAGAACAAGAAATGTCTGAACTGACCAATGAAAAGGATGGTATTAAGTGGTCTCCCAAAGTTGAAGAATTTCACCCAGAGGACAAACTCGTGGAACCTCTTGAAGTTCCAGTCGCTTCTTTGCCTTCAGTGATCTCTAGTAGCTTTACTCCTGCACCTGTGTCAGTTATGAACCCACCTCTCACGTCTACACCTGCAGTAGAAAACCCCGCAGCTACTACCTCCATGCATGCTACTGGAGGAATCTGTTTTAGTGATCCACTTGTGGTTCCAAAAATGCAGCTTAAGCCAACTGTTCATGAGAGTAATGTGCCCAAACCTGTCAAAGGTGATTGCCAAGGGGAATGCCAACCATTGACCTTTGTGACCTCAGTCACACCGTCTACGGTCACGCCATCTGCAGTCATGCCTAACATGTCTAGTGCAGCTGTCAATGAAAGCCTTACAGCTATTATGTCCTCAATGGAAAGGATAAGTGCTTCTCATGATCTCCCTCATGTGCGAGTCCAGAAGTTTGATGGATCGCCTCAACAATATCCTGCCTTTCGCCAGAGGTTCAAGCAACTGGTGGAGACAAAACCGCTTGATGATGCTGTCAAAATGACCCGTCTATTACAATTTCTAGAGGGACCTGCGCTTCTTGCAGTTCAGCGGTACGAGCCATTGCCAGGTGGTTTGGCAAAGGCCCTTAGGACGTTGGAGGACCGATTTGGTCAGCCATTTCAAGTAGTGAGAGCGTCTGTGGAATCTCTCACTAGAGGACCTGTTATACAACCTAATGACAAGGACAGCTTGCAGCAATACGCAGACATGGTTCAAGTTACTTATGATATCCTAGAGTCAATGGGATACTTGAATGAAATGAATGCAGGCAACCTTGAGAAAGTCATCATGCGACTTCCTAAGTGGATGCAAGCCAAATTTGCTAAACGTTTAAAGTGCCTAGAGGGTGAAGGTCATGCGATGCCTACCTTCAAGCATGTAGTGGACTTCCTCAGGGAGCGAGCCTTTATTTTGAACCATCCTTTCTTCAGTGCTGGAAGTCGTGAGAACGTGGTTTCTAAATTCAAGTCTAGGGGCAAGCCGCCTGTGACCCCTAAACCCGCCTTTTTTGTTAACATGACAGCCGCAAAGGGTGAGCCTTGTCCAATGTGTTGCCAGTCCCACCGCCTGTACCAGTGTGAGGCATTTAAATCCAAATCTCCGAGGGAAAGAAATGACTTTGTCAGGCAGCACAAAATATGTTTTAACTGCATCAGTTCATCTCTACACAACTCAAGAAAATGCAAGTCAACAATCAGGTGTAAAGTGGAAGGCTGTGGACAGGCACATCACACGTTGTTACATTTTCATGAACCAAAGGAAGTAGTTGATTCGGGAACTGTGAGTCAAAATAATGAAGTCAACCAGGACTCGTTGGCTGACCAAGGTACATCAT
>NC_090875.1:2078928-2098928 GCF_036669935.1 Montipora foliosa | reverse complement strand
TCATCAAAGGGAAGAATTTCACGTGAAAAAAGAGCAGATGAAGTCCGTGCTAAGAAAATTGAAAGAAAAAGAGAAGAGGAAAGAGAGGAACAGAGAAAAGAACATAAAAGAAGGCAAACAAAAGAGCGAGTTCGCAAATTTCGGGAGAAAAGATACAATGATGCCAATGATACAAGACCAGAATGGGAAGGAGATTGTGCAACTCCATCAGCATTTCCGTCACGAATGTCTAAGAAAAGGGCTAGGGACAAGGTCACCCCCACGTTACCGAAATCACCCCGGAAAAAAGTAGAGGTAGTCCAAACTTTGGCAAACAGTCCGAGCACAAGAAGACTTTTAGAAAAACAAGCTTTTCTTCAGTCATCTGTGGACAAGCGGGATACAGAGGCCATGAAGAGTATAGTGACAGACTTAGCAGATGGGCTGGCAAAGGTTAAAGGAGCCAAATCAACCGACCAAAGAGCTGCATTGTGGCACGTTCTCTGGCATTTGGGGCCTCTGTTAAGAAAAATCGCCAACAAAGCAGAGTTTCAAAGCTGGTTGGAATAAAACGGCAGCAGGTGTCAAAGGGAATTTCTAAAAGAGAGAAAGTTTTAAAGGGAGACGAGGCTTGTTGGATCATGACAAAAAGGAAAGTCAGGATGGATGCAGTTAAAGACGAGGAAAAAAGGCTGATTTACGACTACTGGACTCATCAAACCAGCCGTCCAACAGGGTCTAAGAGAGACAAGGTGCGCCAGCGGGTGAGGAAAGGAGAATATGTGGAGCATGCAAAACACGTTCTTGAAAAGACCCAAACAGAGTGTTCCCAGGAATTTCAGCAACTTCATCCACAAATAAAAATTAAACAATGGAAATTTGAAGAAATGAAGCCATTTTTCGTGAAAGGGGCCCGTGACAGAGACAGACAGTCATGTCTATGCAGGAAGCATGTCGAATGTAAAATGTTATTTGATAGCTGTATGAAGTTTCGGAAGTCCCCAGAACGTAGTAACGAAGAACAAGTTCCTCATTTCAATTTTTTGAGTGAAGTTGTTGACTCAACTCTCTGTTAAAAAGAAGAAGTGGCTCCCCACCATCGTCTGGAGTGCATAATGCGAAAGTATGATGATTGTGGCATTAAGAAGGTAAAATTATCAAGGGATGAAGAATCAAGAGATGTTGTGGTGAAGTGGAAGAGATATGATTATGTGACTGTACAGGACAAGAATGGAGAAGAACGAAGAAAAATTGCACTGATAAACAAGGAAACACCAGTGAATGAAATGTTTAAGTACTTTTTGGAACTGCTCGATGAATACACCTACCATTCTTTCATGGCTAAGTGGCAAAAAGATGAATTTGACAACCTTTTATGCAGTCTCCCCCTAAATCATGTCATCTGCGTTCACGACTTTTCTGAAAACTATATATGCCGTTCACAAGATGAAATCCAGTCACAGTATTTCGACCCCAACAAAGTTTCCATTCATGTTACCATTCTCTACCGTCATGCAAATCTCCAAACCGATGGAAAGGAAAGTTCTGAGGAAGACCCCTCCATCATCAAGGAACACATTTTTGCCTTATCGGATGACAACACACAAGACTACCATTTTGTTCACCATGTACAAGACCTCATTCTACACTACCTCAGAGAAGAAAATCATTTAACTGTGGAGAAAATCCATGAATTCACTGATGGCTGTGCTGGACAATACAAGTCTAAGCACACCTTTGGCGACCTTTCTTGCTGTCTCGCCGATTTCGGGGGCCAGATCGACCGCCACTTTTTTGAAACATCTCATGCTAAGGGAGAGCAAGATGCGGCCGGTGCTAATGTAAAGCAGCGAGCCACTCTTGCTGTACTTCAGAGAAAGGTTACCATTGGTAATGCCAAAGATTTGTACAACTACTTGTCTGAGAATTTCCAGCTGCCCACATCAAGCTCTGGAGGAATTACCCCAAAGAAGCGTGTCTACATTTACATCCCAACAGATGGGGAAGGTTCAGTTCCAAGGAAAAGACAGGGGCGTTCCTTTCAAGCTATAAAAGGCATAAGAAAGATCCACTCGGTCCAAACAACGCCAACACAGTGCAAAGTTTTCACGAGACTCCGCAGCTGTGTATGCGATCAATGTAAACTGGGCAACAGTGAAGCCTGTGTAAACTCTGCATATGTCGACAAGTGGCAGGAGACAGAGATAACTCGCGATGGCCAGGTTGCTGTGACAAGGCAGAACCAAGATGCTGCTGATGCTGACCGGGTGAATGGCATAACTGATTTGGTGGAGGCAGGAAGCATTGTAGCGATTGCAGCGGCTGATGACGCATACTATGACTACTACCTTCTAAAAGTAACCAGTTCTGGAGCAGTGTCCTTAGAGCATGATACCATTGACGACTATGGTGCTGCTTATCAGAAGGGAACACTTGTTCTTAAAGGCAGCTTTTTCCTTAGAGACAACATTATAGACATGACTTATAAATTAGACAAAAAGAAGGCCATAGTGCATGCAAACACAGTACGAGCTATCTGTGGAGAGCTTGTGCTGATCAGAAGACAAAGAAAAGAATTGCACAAACTCTTGCCTGCTCAGCATGAGGAAATCATGTCTGTTTTTTAGTACTTGTAGTGTTATTTTATTTGTGCTGCAGTGTTTTAGTAACTTTTAAAATGTTTCAAGATGATTATTGTATAATTTGACACTTAAAATGACGTTATAAATCGAAAATGGAAAACGACCATACTCAAAGTGCATTATGGGTAATATATATAATTTGATTTTTTCTCAATATTTTTCACTAAAAAAAATTGAAATTATATCGTGAGCATTCCTGACAGTAAAAGAGACTATTTCACATCAAATAAACTTAAATTTTAAAATTTCCTTATTTTAGCCTATGTTACGCCTTTGTACCCCTGGATCTTGCCACTGGTCTTCATGAATTCACTGTTACTATAACTTTTAAAATATTAAGAGGCTCAAAATCCAAGAACTTTTATGTGTCTAATATTTTGCATCAATCTTAAATCACATAGCCAGACATTTCTTTATAAAATAAAATAATATTGGTCTCAGGGAGTTGTCAGTCCTCAAGGGAGGAAGGAATTAACAATTTCAAGAGATGTAAGGTAGGAGGTAATGCCATTATCTGGATCATCTCTTGATGCTAAGATAACATTTCTCAGATACTGCAACTGAACTGTACTCAAGGAAATGGGAGACTGTGGCACTGATACTCTATAATTTTCTTGTGCTGGAACAGGGCCATCATTATTGAAGGGTCAATAACATCTTGATGAAATGTTACGCTGCATAACTATACCCCTAACCCATAATTGTTGAGGGGAAAAGTTGGTTTCGGTGGTCACTGGGTGGTTGTTCCACTCACTGCAAAATTCATTAAGAGCTCTGTTAATCAAATCCAGATACACCACGTGAAGACAAAAGAGGTGTGCCTCATTGCATGGATTGAAGACATTATTGCTCTCTAGATTCAAAAAGATATTGAAAAAGCGTGAAAAAACAATTCTGTTCACATATCTCCAAAGTCTCTCTATTCTCTGATTGTGCACTGAACTGCCAGTGATAATACTGCCTCTATTCAACCCTCGTGTTTGCAGCATGTACCTTCCAACTTCATAATTCTCCATTCCAAGATCACATCGGACATGAGAGGGAAGATTGTATCTTGAGACAGCTTCATGAAAATAATTTAAAACAGTAGCAGGTCTGTTGTTTGTGGAGGCCTTTAGATACACAACAAGTCTGAAAAATCCCTCAACCCCTCCATGAATTACTATCCTATATGGTTGTATGAGTTTATGATTCCCATCAATATGCCTGAGCAATGAAAAAACGAACAAACAAAAGAGAGGATGGCACGTTAAGCAACCTTGCCCCACTCTTACCCTATGTCAAATTTGAGGTACATGTAAAAGAGTTGGGAATTTTCAAAAGCACCTGAAACGTAGTCTGTAACCAAGTCTTGTTTGTTTTTGACATTGTGACAGAAGGTCCTTGTTAGAAGGTTTGGAGCCTACTTGCTTAGAGAGCTATACAGTCACTGTCTGGGGTTTAAGGAACATATTTTCAGGCAACTGGCACAGTTACTGCTACTATAGCAACCTGCTTTTCATATGGAAGGGGTTACGTGGATCAATTTTTGATGGGGTGTGCTGCTGGCCACTAAAAATCCCTCCCCATTCTAGTGCATTCTGTGGCCAATTGTTTACCCCGTCTTACTCACTTTTGGGCAAAAGCAATTTTCATGATCCCAAGTACCGTATTTCCTTGAATGATAGCTGGGGGCAATTATTTCTTTTTTCGCGTCAATAGGAGGCAGTTATTTGAAAGAAGGCGATTTTTTGAGGGAGGCGAATAAAAGACAGCTAGTACTCATGGAAATACGGTATTCCTAAGTCATTTTTCTGTTTATGCATCTACAGTACATGTACCCTATAAATCCTTTGGTCATCATTTGGAACATATAGTAAAAAAGTCCACATTGTAACCCCTACTTGCCTGAATTTTTTACCCCCACATTTCTGTGCAAACCCCATTCTCCTTACTCTGTATAACTCCATTGCAAATGCAAGCCCATTATAGTCAGTCCAGTCATTAAATTGTGACCCCGTCCAGCAGCGAATCCCCATTAGCCTATTACTGGGAAGTACCCACCCCAGGCTCCTTCACTGTCCCTCATTATGCCAAATACTTAAACCTACAGCTCCTGCAGTCCAGCATTCCCACACTCACTGACAAGTGAAGTATTAAGTGGGTATACAACTGGTACTCCAGCAGTCCCATACTCCCCCAGTCAATGTCAAGTAAGTAGCGTGCTTATAGAACGAGCAATACTATTGCTCCCGCAGTACCGTAGTCAATCTCAGAATTTATTATGCAAATGGAATTAGTTCTAGTCGTGATATGTCTAAGACCAGAATTATACTACACCAGTTTTGGATGGGGCCGAGCAACAAGCTACAATGCAGGTCAAAAGTGTTGGGACACTTAGCGAGATACTACTGAAATAATCTCCCCCCACCCCCTCCCCCCCAAGCAATGTTGAGATTTGACACTACAACACAGATTTCAACAAAAATACTGTTTATCTGCATCTTCCAACATTGTTTGGGGGGGAGGGGGGTGGTACGCTCCAATTGTGACCCCAAAAAGCCAACTTTACTTGGAATACATGATTATTGGACAGGTGTCCCAACTACTTTTGACCTGCATTGTCTGAAAGTGAGTATTTGAAAGAGATCAGGTTTGTGGCCTATTGGTCGATGAAAAGCGGGGCTTCTTATGAGAACTCTTGTTTGGTAAGCAAGAAGAACATATTTGTGAACAATATACAAGGAATTTCAATTGCCGCACTTTTCGTATTGTCATATTAGAGTATGGATAAGGGAAAGGCGCAACAGGTGTATATCAGGAAAAAGATAGACAAATGAATACCATGCAGATCAGTGAGTCGGGGTAAAAAATAACAACTTGCATGTTCACACTGTTGTAACGCTTAAGAAACGATGAGCTTTATTTCACTTTCAAAGAGTTCAAAACGTGGTGTTTTGTTTATTAAATCGGATATGCCATCCGCTGCCCACAAGGTCTGTTGTTTACACAGAAATCGTGTTATACTGTGAGCGCGCGGCTCTGAAAGCTCTTTAGAGTGTTGTCCTCAATGAGAAAATGGAGGCTTCAGAAAGCCAGAGAGTTGTTTACATTATAACGTACAGTCGCGCAGACACTGAAAAGTTCCGTAGAGAGACGTTTGGCGAAGCGATAATAGAGGCATGGAATAGCTTTAACATTGAAATCTCTCACTGGGTGGTAAGCATGGAGGGTCATGCCACTACCGATGCCGATGGCGATCTCAACAAGTACCATTTTCACATGGCGGTAAAACTGAAGAAGAGAGGTAGATGGCTACAAGTAAAGAGATACTTGAGCCAAAAATTCCACATCGAAGTTCATTTCAGTGACCGCCACAATACATATTACAGCGCCTACAAGTATGTCACGAAATCAGACCTCGAAGCGGTTCATTCTGTGGGTCATCCAGACTTAACTACTTGTCCTCGAACGGAAAATGCAATCGCTTCTAACAAAAGAAAACGCAAGCTAGGCGGGGTATCGAAGCAAAGAAACATCAAAGATCCACAGCTAAGTGTTTTTGACGTTTGTAAACTAATTCAACAGAAGTCAATATCCACAAGGCTGGAGCTTGTATGTTTGGCGATGGTTCAAGAACGAGAAGGAAAACGCTGTCTGGCCGAGTTTATAGCAAACTGCGGGAATAAAGCGGTGGATGAAGCATTATCATTAGCGAAAGAATTTTCTCACGCTGAAGAGCAGTGTCTTCGCCTGAAGAAATCGCGAATACAGCTCTTACAAGAATCTAAAGATGTGCCATGCGTGGACGGTTGCGAAGGAAGGTGGTTTGTGGCGGCAAATGAGGTTCTCGACAACCAAGGAATAATCCCCTCGGTTTTCTGCAATGCAATTTATACAGCCCTGTCTAAAGGTCGAGGAAAATTCCGGAATATTTATTTGTATGGAACTGCCAATTCTGGAAAGACTTTTATGTTATCGCCATTGAAAATAATTTATAACACGTTCTGTAATCCAGCAACGGGCTCCTTCGCATGGGTTGGCGCGGAACAAGCAGAAGTCATTCTTTTGAATGACTTTCGGTGGAATCCAACAATAATCGCGTGGGCTGATCTTCTCCAGGCGCTAGAGGGCGATACAATCCATTTACCCGCACCAAAGAACTTTTGTTTAAGAGATATTGAACTAACGCGCGACACGCCTTTTTTTGCTACATCGGATGCCCCGATTGTTTTCATTAGAGCCGGTGCAATAGATCAGACAAACACAAAGATGATGGACATTAGATGGTCTTTTTTCCGGTTCTGGAAGCCCATTTCACAGAGTGAACAGCGAGAAATCGCGCCCTGTGGACATTGTTTTGCACGATTCATTCTAGAGAATTCTAGCAATGTTTACATTGCTGACTGACGGCGACATGATGCTCGCGACAATACTCAGTAACGTTTGCATTCATTTCGCATCAATGAAGAACAGTGTTTAAAAATAAACTATGGCCGGCTACTCTTGTTGAGTATATAAAAACAATTGTTGTATAATGCGCTCCAAAGGAACGTGTCTGAATAGAGTTTACAACATTACTCAGTAAATTGAATGTTTTATATAAAGAGCTAATTAATAGCTTTCTTTTCTTGTGCTTTTACTGAGTACTGAGTTGAAAATGCGCAATAACTCATATAATGAAAGAAATAGTTTCTTCAAACTAAAGAAAACATACATACTTTCTAAATTTGTGTTCATTTAATGTCAAATACGTTTTCAATTTGCATAAATCTCCACTATTTAAAGTGAGTATTGTAGTGAGTAATGTTCAGTTCTTTACGTCAACAAAATGCAAATGTCACGCATGTGATAATCTTCTCGTTGTCACGAGTTTTACAAAGTGACAATTACAATTTACACAAGCATTTTCCTCAGATAGCATGAAAATGAAGTTACACTTTACACGCTTTAGAAATTCACAGAATATACTGAAGTGTAAATAATAAAGCATGTTCAGTTTTCACAGTTCCGCATTGCGTGATTAATATTTGGTTCTACCGCCTTTAGAGGCAAGGATAGCTTCTATCCTTTAGTTCAAACTGGCAATTGTGTTATCTATAGTTTCAGTACAAATACAATCAAAAGCTCTTAAAACTCTAGCTTGAAATTCCTCAAACGACTCCCTTGTGATATTTCTAGATATTGCTTCAGATTCTAAATATCTCTTTACAAGATGAAATATGTTCTCGATAGGATTTAGGTCCGGTGAACGCGGAGGGATTTCATGAAATTCAGCCTCTATCTCTTCTAACGCATCCCTAGCTAACCTACTTGTTTGCGACGGGTCGTTATCCATAACAAATAAACGTCTTCCATCTGTTTTGGGACCAGCTTGCGCAAACGTAATGTTGAAATGTTCCCTTATGAAGTTTCGAAAAAAATCACCGGTCATTTTTTCGTACGGCACTTTTAGAATAACTCCTTTCCCGTATGCTATCGCCACCACAACATGCAATCTTCTCCCTCCGGCCAACTCTTTCGAACCCTTCGCGGTTACCTCAAGGCCTTCGTCTTTCCTACGCCATACCCTTGATCTGTTCGAGGCTGCGCCGCTCTGTGGATTATACTTATGCACGAAAGATACACCATCCAAATAAAACGAAACTTCGTTAGTCCAGAATTCAGAATTTCTTGCCACCTCCCGCTTCATTTTACGAGCAAATTTCACGCGCAACTTTTTATCGTTTTTAAGCAGAATCCCCTTTCTCCTAGCTGAAAAGTATGAGTACCCGAGCTCATTTAAATATCGAGAATATGTTCTTCTACTCGCTCTATCAAAATTAAGGCCACTCTCCTCCACTAACCCCTTGACTGTCACGTGGACATTCCTTTTCCGTAATTGTTTCATTGTACGGAGCAGTAATCTCAGATCCCGTTGGCTTAGTTGTCTTGGTCTCCCGGTTCTCGTGGAAGTTGAAGACTCTTTAACAGTTCCGGGAAGTTCTCCACTGCATATTCTCTGTACACTCGATTTTGAAATTCCACAATCTTGTGCGATTTGTCGATACGAATAGTGACTGTATTTGTTTAAATACCACGCTAATGCTCTCTTCGATGCTAGTATTTGTTTTCTGAAAACCATATTCCACTTCTTTTCACGCTAAAACATTGACAGAACTAACACTCCAAACGTTTTCCAATAAACAGCGCAGTTTTAAGTCATTTCGAATGCATATACATAACGTCACACTAGTCAAAATTTCACTAGAATGCCATCCGCGCGCATTCGTACACTCGTTTGGTCACGCCAAACATCGTTTATTACCGTCGCAAATTCCGTATTATAGTTATGCCAGAAACTTGGTATCCCTTGACCACATTAACAGCACTTTTTCCCAACTAGTCGTTTTCAGACAATGCAGGTCAAAAGTGTTGGGTCACTTAGCGAGATACTACTGAAATAATCTCCCCCCACCCCCTCCCCCCCAAGCAATGTTGAGATTTGACACTACAACACAGATTTCAACAAAAATACTGTTTATCTGCATCTTCCAACATTGTTTGGGGGGGAGGGGGGTGGTACGCTCCAATTGTGACCCCAAAAAGCCAACTTTACTTGGAATACATGATTATTGGACAGGTGTCCCAACTACTTTTGACCTGCATTGTAGGTTACAATGTAGCTCTGCAAGCCTCTTTTGTACTTACCACAATGAATTGGGAGAGGCAACATTGTAAACTCTTCGAATAATTCTCCAAGCATTCCTCAGTGCAGAAGTGACTGGATCCACCCTTCGTAAGGCATGCAGAACGCGAATTCCTTGAAAAACGAGGCCACGCTGTCAGAGGTATCCTTGTACCATCCTCAGACCTGCAGCTGGAGTAACTGGTAATGCCTGCCTTGTTAAATCAGATACACAGAGGATTCTGGCAAAGTCACTCCAGCGGAATCTGCTGTCTCTTTGCAAAGCTTCTAGTTGCCCTTGAGTTATCACAAGCCTAGGTCAGCCAGGTCTATTACAATGTTCGATTTGTCAAGGACGAATGTTACCAGGTGTATTAACCACAACACTATTGTCACAAAAATCGAGAGAACGTTGAAAATGTGAGCGAAGAAAAGCCACACGATTGCATAGGTATGAGAGGTCTGCGACAGTATCTTGTTGCGCAGGCACCGTAAGTCTCGCAAAATCTTGACGTTAAAGTTGCCAAGGTCCTTTCATACTTGGCAAGGTGCCGAACTAAAAATTCTATACTGTCATACGACGCTGAATTTAGCTGCCTTTCCGAGTCCTCTATTAGTCTAGCCAAGGAGAAATTTGGAAGCCAACGAAACGCCATTTTGGATCGAAGCCCTGCGTTGAAACATCCATTGACAACTTAAATGGTCAGCGGTTTCTCTTACTCGACTCGGGTTTTTTTTTTCACATCGTCTCAACTCAAATTTCAAAATTTCGAATTGTGTTTGTAGTCATGACAGTTCCTTGGTATTTTTTCGTTCGTGAACATATATTTTGCAAATCTCGACTCATGGTTTTTATTGCATTCCCTGTATTTTACAAGTTTCAACTTACGTCTTATGTTTTCCACATGTTTTTACCATCTGTATAATTATGTCTACAACAAAACACCATACGTTTGTCCGTGGAGCAAGCGCTCAACCGCCGCTCATACCTGCCTGTCGAGCCCTTTCTGGTCACTGCTATGCCCAACACAGCAACTCCAGCACCTCACAGACAAGGGGCAGGTACTCCTCTCGGCCTCCATCGCCCTCTGGACAGAAATTTGGAGGACAAAATTCTGTGTGGTGAGTACAGAGACTTTACTCTGTTGCTCCCTGATTTCTTAAGTCGGCCCCAGGTTCCTGAAATCCAGCTCCGCCTAGACGACTGGACCTCAGGTTCTGGTTCACAAACACAAGCCTATTATTCACAATTTTCATAAGTGGTTGAATGCTTATACTGCCTAGGTGCTGGTTATCGTTTCATCATATCCTCGAAGATCCCTTGAGTTGCTTAAGTACCAGCAGATCATAAGCAGGGCGGCTACCAAAATCAAGGGGATGCCCTTCCTTTCATAGGATGAAGAGTTTCACAGTAGAGCCGTTTACAACTTAACTATATGCTGGGATCAAGTTGACTTTGAACTATGGACCGTTACCACCTCTGGCCTTGCTAAGCCGCACTGTCTTGTTTGCTCCAGTCCCTACCACAGCCAGATCGACTGTCCTAGTGCAGACCCGCCAAGACAGCCAAAACGGACCTGTCTGCTTCTGATTTAACCGGACCTCTGGGTGCACTTCAAGTACTTGCCTGTTCCCACACGTCTACTGCTGCTGCCGGTCCGCTGCCCACTCCATCATCAACTGCCCTTACAGCATCTCAATGACCACTCAACGCAACCATTCCTCCACCAGTTCCGGCGAACACAGCAAGAGATGAAGTTCAGCTCCTTGCCAAGCAGGGTTCACCTGACATAACTACCCCCATTAACGTAGATGTTTAAGAGAGGGAACTTTCCGGGCACCCCAATTGCAATTTTGTTAATACTTTAATTAATTGTCTTCCATAAGGTACACATGTCGACTACACTGGTCCTAACAAACCCAGGGTATCCCGCAATCTGATTTCTTCCAATCAGCACCCCGACATTGTGGCATGGAATCTTTACAAGGAAATTAGTCTGGGGCGCGTCGCAGGACCCTTTATCTCCTCTGCCCTCCCCAATTTACAGTGTCATCCTTTAGGCATAATCCCCAAGAAACACTCCTCCGAATGGCGTATCATTTATCATCTGATGGGAAAAGTATTAACGACCACCTTCCCAAGGACCCCTACGCCCTCCAATAGGTCCGGGTAGATGATGTGATCCATATTCTGGGATGGGGTTTGTTTATGGCAAAGACTGATCTCAAATCGGCCTTTCATCTTATTCCCATTCACCCGGACAATTGCCACCTGCTAGGTATCTACTGGCAAAAACAGTATTATGTAGACCTCTACCTCTCTTTTGCGCTTTGTCCACCTTTCCTCTTTAACCTACTTTCCAATGCCTTGGAATGGGTTTTAAAACACAATTACGGGTTACAGCGTGTCCTTCATATCCTAAATGATTTTTTCATAGCTGAGCCCTCTCGCATCCAATGCCTGGCTAGCTTTAGCACATTCCTCTGTTTTTTCATGTCTGTCCATGCCCCTGGTGTCGCATCCAAAACTCTGGGTCCCTCCCAAGTTCTTGAGTTTATGGGTATTGAACTAGACACCACTCGCATGGCGGCGGGGCTTCCCACGGACAAACTCCAACGCACCTAGGACCTACCTCATTCCTTTACCACTCACCGCTCAGTGCGGCTGGTGGAGCTTCAATCCCTTATCGGTACCTTACAGTTTGCTTGTAAGGCGGTAGTACCGGGGAGAACGTTTTTACAGCATACGATTAACTTGACTCGGAGAGTACCCAGCCGTTTTCACCACATCCGGTTGAACAAAGAATTTTTCAAAGATCTCTCAATGTGGTAAGCCTTCCTCGCAGGGTGGAATGGGCGCTCTTTCTTCTTAGCCACCACCATTACCCCTTCTCCTGATCTACAACTGTACACCGACACCTCTGGCTCCGTTGGTTTTGGGGGCTATTTCAATGGACAATGGTTCCAGGGTAGGTGGCCCCCTCATATGCCGCTAAATAGGGTTCGCAGTATAAGCATCGAATGGTAGGAACTTTTCCCCATAGTGGTGGCATGCGCAATCTGGTTCCCTCACTTCTCACGGAAACGTATCCAATTTTGGTGCGATAGCGAATCTGTTGTGGCCATTATTAATTCGGGCCCTTCAAAGGCTTCGCGCATCATGGACCTTCTTAGGTTCCTTATTCTAATATCCACGAAACATAATTTCTTTATTCGAGCATGTCACGTCCCCGGGATTTCTAACGAAATTGCTGACTCCCTTTCACGCTTTCAGGAAGCCCGTTTCCGGTCAGCGGCTCCCAAGGCCGAGAAAACCCATTGGACCATCCTGCCTTCGCTCATGACTGTCTAAGGGATGAAGTCCAAACTTACGTGAGGTGGGGACTAGCATGGACCATGAACTGTACGTACTGCTCGGGAGAAAAACGCTTCCTGCAATTTTGCTTTATGAATCAACTTATATCAAACTCTCAGCTTCTGAGGGGACGCTTATTTATTTTGCCTTGTACCTCACTACAACAGTTACGCATAGTACTATAAAATTGTATCTCTCTGCAGTTCGTAATTGACACATTTCCTGTGGCCACACGATCCTGTTCAGCAAAAGGTGCTACGGGGCTTTCACTATGATATGGGCTGCTTCACCTTAGCCTTCTTTGCCTTCCTCTGTTGTAGCGACTTTACCTATAACGGGATCTCCCAGTTTCATCTGCCTGCCGACTGTGTATCATTTCATCCTAGTTAGGCTTGCCCGCAGCAAATGTCTGTTCTCCTTAAAGCTTCTAAAACAGACACTTATCGTCAGGGCTACACGCTGCTTAATGCGTGTTCCCCTTCACCAATTTGCGCAGTTACTGCTATGCATAATTATTTTTTGGCCGCCCGCCCACCCGCCCGCAACGGCCGCTTTTCTTCTTCCACTCAGGTTGTTTGCTTACTAGGTCCACCGTTTTTAACCTGGTCTCCCCTACAAGTCGCTTAAAGGGAACATTTTTCGCACTGGCGCCGCATCTACAGATGCTGCAGCAGGCTTGCCGGACTGGTTAATTAAGGTTTTAGGTCGCTGGTCATCGGATTGCTACCAGCTTTACATTCGCATGCCTTGCAACGTTTTGCTGTCAGCTGTGCTGCGTACGGCTTTCGTTTCGTTACCATAGTTACTGTTTAGTTTGCGCTTGGGCGGATTTGCAAGTATCAGTGGCAGTTAAGTCTCGCAGTGACTTCCCCAAGCATCGTTGCTTTTCATGCTATGCCATTTTCCACTCTCTATCTGCCTTTGTTCTTGTCTGATCCAGCACGGGCCAGCAAAGTTGGCTCCTAGTGCTGGGGAGATAAGGAGGCTTGAACTATTAGTGTATTGCCTACACTCTTTCCATTATAGCACGATGCTGGCCAGAGGTTTAGCTCGTAGTGCCGTGGAGAGTTAGGCTTGTATATCATTATTTGGCTTTTACCGGCCTACAACTTGTCCGATCCGGCGCGGCTCGCCTTGTGTGTGAGGGAGATAAGTTCAGGCTTTTAGTCACACTACGGAAGTTGTCTGTCCTGTTGATCGTGGAGCGGTTTCCCCCTCTTACGCCAACATTGTCTCTTGCGTTTTGTTATTGTAGTGTGTCTTAACTACAAACACCCGCGAGCACTGCGACATTAACGTTATTCATATACAATCATCAACTAGGATACATGAGCGGCAGTCATTGGGTTGCTACTTATGTAAAAAATGGTATTATCAATTATTTTGATTCGTTTGGTATGCCTCCCTTTCGAAAAATTGTAAACCATGCAAGAAATGAAAACCTAACATTATTACACCAAAACAATCAAGTACAAAATATCATGACAACCTGTGGTTATTTTTGTTTGTACTTTCTAAATGAAATGCATACAGGCAATTCATATTATGATCTGCTGGAATTATTTAGTATCCATGAAACAATTGATAATGAGAAATTTATTGAACAGTATTTTAAAAATATCTAAATTATATATATATAAATAAATGAAATCATCTTGTGTGAAACAAAAAAAAACAAACTAAATGCATTGAACCTTCAGGTTATAAAAAAGCTAAAAATGGGAGGCTAATGATTTATTACAATTGCTCTGAATGCGGTTTTAAAAAAACCCAATCAGTGAAAAACTAATTAGCCCGCACTCCGGGGCGGGCATCACTAATGATATTTGTAATACAGCTGCTAAATTATTATCAACCAAAGGTGTCCCTTACCTTGGTAAAAAAGCAGTCGAAATGGGACGTTATTATGGTTCAGAAGCATTGCACGACCCAAAATTGCAGAAAAAAGCCATTGACTATGCTTTGGATAAGCTTAATCCGATGATTCAAAATGTTGGATCACAAGCTTTGAATCAATTGTCGACCAAAATACGACCAAAAAAATATAAAACACAAATAGGTAAGATCTGGATGGAAGTGGTTTAGACATTCAAAAACATTTATCAAAGCTTGGAGAATTGCATTTAAGAACTCCACCTGGTAAAAAAAACAATTTTAGTCAAAGACCATGGTTTTAAACACCTGTCAAGTATACTATGCAATTAAAAAAATCACTAGGACTTGGGTTAAAAAAGACAAAAAACTTAAAGAGGCACTGAGTAACGATGATTGTGCTCAGTAGTTAGCCAAAGAATTACACAAACCAATCAAGCGAAAATTTAAAACCTGAAGAGTTATTGTAATTCAGATCCATCAAATATGTGCTGCAGACCTAGTTGAAATGCAACAAAGGCTACAAGTATCTTCATATGGTGATAGATGTTTTCAGTAAATATGGATGGATTGTATCATTGAAAAATAAACAAGGAGACTTAGAGAAGCGTTCAATAGCATCTTTAAAGATGGTAGAAAACCAGAGTATCTATGGAGTGATAAAGGAACAGAGTTCTGCAACAAACATGTAAAAGACCTCTCATCAGTAGTGGAAAGATGGAATCGCACAATTCAAAATTAAATGTGGAAGAAGTTTACTGTCCAAGGCAATACAGTCCAATAAAAATGAAACCTATTGAGACGTCAAAGAAAAAGAATGAAGGAGTTGTTTACTTCAATCTATATGGTGATATGGAAGCATCAAAACAGAAACCAAAATTTAAAATAGGCGATAAGGTTAGAATAAGCAAATATAAAAGAAAAACATTTGATAAAGGTTAAACACCAAATTGGACAGAAGAAATATTCACAGTTGATAAAATCCAATACACTAATCCTATTACTTACAAACTAAAGGACCTCTACGATGAGGAAATAAAAGGATCCTTTTACAGTACTGTGCAAAAGTAATGATAGCGAATTTCGTCGAATTTCGACGAAGTTCTACGAAATTCTACGTAAATCGGCGAAATTTCGAGGAGAACGAATTTTCTGCGAAATTTCACTGGCCTCTATTGTTTCACCATTAACGAAATTTCGTGCAGATGTGCGAAATTTCACTGGGCAAATTCGCTGAAGGTGGAAAAATTCGTTCGAAATTTCGTTAGTGGGAGCGAAATTTCAAACGAAATTTCCAACACTTCGTTTGTGTGAGCAAAATTTCGAACGAAAATCTCGTTTGGAGATCGAAATTTCGTTCACCATTTGTGGTCATTACACAAGAGTCACAAAATGCAGAATGCAAACGGAGGGGGAAAAAAAACAGTTCACTGATGGCAGTCCGTGTTGAAAGACATTGATAGTCATGCAGTCCTTTTCCCGCGATTTTAATAAAAAGGAATTATTGTAAAATAAGTGGGTGTCATTGCTGAGTATTAATTGTTTATTTTTCCTGCAGTTTGGTCTCGCATTTACAGATAACAAATTTCTATTAGTGAACCACACTTCAATTTGACAATTAATTAATTTCCAAAGCGTTCCGAGGACCTTGTGGGAAAAAATCATATCTCCCGTTATATTTAACACAAATTGTTCATTCAAACAGTAAAATGCTCTTTCTTTAGCCATATAATTGTTTATCAAAGTTTCTATGGCGCGCTGCTCACGTTCAGTTATTTTTTACTTCAAGGAAAAATTCTTTGTTTCGAACACTTCAACAAGTCACTTGCGAGATGTGTATTTCCAAAGCGTTCTGAAGACCTTGTGGAAAAAATGATATCTCCGGAGTGCCGCGAAATTTTATTTTTGACTTACAACCACCTCAAAAAATTGAACAACCACCTCAACAACATTATTATTTTAACTCGACGTTTCTCGTGGTTGATTGTGGTTGACAATAAGATTCTAGGGGGAGCTGGAGGTTTTATTCACGTGACGTATTGTCATCTCCCTTGTTTAAAGAGGCATTCGATTGTTTGTGAGTGGTTGTTGAATCTTTTGAGGTGGTTGCAGGTTGTTCCATGTTCTCATAACTACGAACTATTCGCAGTTAACGACAATTCGAACACTGCAAAATATGATGATACATGCGTATTTATGTTCAAGACCTACATCTGTAGGCCAAGATCAGGGCAGCCATCACACTACCAACGTCGAAACTTACTGTACCTCTCTCTGGCAAAACGAAATTTCGCACGCATTTTGAAAGAAGATTTGTCTCACCTTTCGAAATTTCGTACGCATTTTGAACAAAATTTTCGTCTCTCCTTTCGAAATTTCGCACACCTCCAGAGTGAAGATTTGGCGAAATTTCGTTACACTTTCCGAAATTTTGCCAAAGCAAAACGAAATTTCGCACTTCTCCTGAGCGAAAATTCGGTGAAATTTCGCTCAACCTACAGGAAATTTTGCATGTCTCCAAAGTGAAAGTTCAACGAAATTTTTATTAATATTTGTCACCTCACGATCACGTCGCTTGTTTGTTTCTTATATTTCGTGTTCATTTGATTGCTTTGAGTATAATTTTTTAGTCAATGTCAATTTGTGTTTTAAATTACGAAAATTCCATAGTCGATAATACACATCAAGACCTAAAATGGGTCGCAGCTTATAGCGGAGTATTATGCATTTACAATTCGCGTCAATCAAGTTGATTTTTTCCGTAAGAAGTTAAGGGTCTCAGCTTGTAGCCAAATAAGTAGGGTAACATATATCTTGTCTTAATTCCAGTATAAGCTTTCTTTTGCTCTTCTTTTGTTACATATTTTCTATTACCGAGTATTTTTTCTTTTATAATTAATGACAAGTAAAACCAATACAACCACAAATGTGCATATTTCAGCTAATTCCATCGTTGTTTAATATCAATATTGCAACTTTTCTACATCATATAAATCATATGTTGAAGTTTTTAGCAAATAGTTAACTAAATCATCGATATTATCAGCAATTTCTTCTAAATCATCTTTTTCATAATCAGTTAATTAAGTAAATTTTTTTTATATGATCAACGATTTATATTGTTATAGTAGAAAATATTTTACCACAACAATCGTAACTCTACATATTAAGCTGATTAATTTTTCAACTTATTTTTCATAAATCAGTTAAATCCTTAATTGGTATCAACTGTTGAAGTCATCACTATATATTTTCCATTTTGCCAAAGCTTGTTTCTTTTTATAATCTCTTGGAATGACTTTTTCAATTCTGAATATATCTTGTTTGGCTTTCAATAGCTCAGGTTCATACAGTACTGTGCAAAAGTAATGATAGCGAATTTCGTCGAATTTCATGCTTTGTTCTCAACGAAATTACAAAACAAAATCAACTTTAAAAGTATTATCTGAAAACACCTTGATAAAGCAAAATTTTTAGGTTTTACATGGAAAGACTTACTGCCTTTGAAAACAAGACAAAAAATTATTAATCATATAAAAAAATGTGATGTTGTTGGTAAAAATGCAATTCATCAATATAAAAAGAGATTAAATCTTTATAAATTTTACAAAAGGCATAAGCAAATTGAAAACACAGAACTCAAATAAAACAAGTTAATAAAGCTTTAAAAGGCTACACTACATCAGCAAAATAAGCATCAAAAACGATAAAGGTCCATTAATTCAATTACAAAAAACAAGAAAGGCTGTTGAATCAAATATTGGTGACATTCTAGCATCAATGCAAGGACCAAAATTTGTTGAAATATTGAAGGTTACATTTCAAAAAACCTGCTTCAAATAATGAACTAATCGTAAAAACAGCATATTTTAACAACAAACCGCAAACAATTATCAATCCAACACAAATACAAGTAGCTTTAGAGTTAACAAAACAACAAATATTAAATCTTGTACAACAATGGATTTAAGAAAGTTCTAACTGGACTGTTTTATCAGTTGACAATCATTACCTCATCATTGTTAAATATGAACCAATTAAAGAGTCATCGTATATTTAACTACCATATGAATTGCAACATAGTGCAAAAGGCTTGATTAACATGAAAACAATGATGATGAATGCTACAGATGGTGCCATATTCGTCATCTTAATACTCAAAATAAAGACCCACAGCAAACAAAAAAATGTGACAGAGCATTTATCCAAAATTTGGATTACACTGGAATTGAATTTCCTGTAAAAATAAAACATTTCAATGAATTCGAGAAACAAAAAATCAAAATCTAAATTAATGTATTTGGTTATAAAGAAAAACATCCATATCCTATCTACAAATCAAAAGAAAAGTATGAAGATCATATGAATTTATTATTAATTACAGAAAATGAAAATAAAACATTACGTACTTATCAAAGATTTCAATAACCTAACTATGTATTGTTTACAATGTTTTAATTCTGAAATCGTTTTAACTAATCACAAAGAAATATGCTTTTAAGTTAATGGTGCATGAGCAAGCAATTAAAATGCATGGAAAAGGTTCAACAGTAAAGTTCAATAATTCAGGGCTCAGAGAAAATTCACAGCGAGAAAGAAAATAATTTTGTCATTTATTAATTTATTTTAGCAAAAGTAGCAGCAAAGTGGCAACTGCTAACCCTTTTGCTTCGAAAGAGTGAAGGTGACAACAAGTCGCAAGTTTGCGACTTCTCCAGCCTGTAATAATAATAAGCCCTGTAATTTTCATAAACAACTACCTGTGCCGTTTGAGATATATGCTGATTTTGAAGCAATAACAGAAAAAGTTCAGGGTTGTAAACCAAATAATGACAAATCATACACTGAAGCTTATCAAAAGCATACCAACTGTGGTTACGGATATAAAATGATTTGCTGTTAAAATGTACAGAGGACCTAATGCTGTATACAAATTTATGGAAAAAATGCTTGAAGAGGTTAAATATTGTGAGAAGGTTAATAAGTACAAATTCGACAAGCTATTAAAAATCAAAAAAGAAGACGAGGAAAACTTCAAAAAGGCTGATGAATGCCACATTTGCAACAACAAATATATTGATAAAGACATTTTAGTAAGAGACCATTGTCATATCACTGGAAAATACCGAGGATCATCTTAATAATCTCGGTGGGTATGATAGCCATTTTGTAATGCAACAAATTGGTGAAATAGCTCAAAATCATAAATATAAAAATAAGAAAGGAGAAGCGTGTCAAAGCAATATTAATGCTATCCCAAATAAAAGGAAAAGTATATGGCTTTCATACTTGGCAATCATTTAACATTTATTGACAGCTTTCAATTTATGAGTTCAAGTCTTGATAAATTAGCAAGTAATCTTCCTAATGATTCTTTAAATTGTACAAAAGAAACATTCCAAATTCAACGGTTCCAGCTTATGAAGCAAAAACGAATATACCCATATGATTACATGGACAGTTTTGAAAAGTTTAATTAAACCGAATTATCAACAAAAGAGGACTT
>NC_090875.1:2051428-2071428 GCF_036669935.1 Montipora foliosa | reverse complement strand
AATTAAACAGATTACATAATTTGATAGGTGATGCCGCGTGTAAAATTGTTAAAACCTGAATAAATTGTTGTTGTAAATGTTGACCAAAGTTTAAACAATTGTTTTCCTTAACATGTCATTGCACCTTTCAATAACATGGCACAAAAATGATAGACACCCTATCTCGCGTGCAAGGTCGCTTTTTGCACTCATGGATGAAATGAGATCTCTTAGGTTTGATATGAAAGGGGCGGTAAGCCTTAAGCTAATTTTAACACCTTTCAGGTTCCCTAAACAAAAATCTCTGGTAAAACTTCCGGCCACACCACCATCAGAAACGTGGTTTTCAAGTTGAAAAGATATGTGTGGTCATCAGTTGGTTTAACTTCTGGACCGATTAGTTGCTCTTCGAGTTTCTTCTTACTGGTTATTCGAAAGGATTTTGTGGTGTGCCATTTTCATATACGTTCTCTTTCATTGTTTTACAAGGTTAGTTGAAAGTTCTTGTTTTAGCATAATGGTTTTGCAAACATGCTATATTCCCGGCAGCCGGGAAACAAATGCTTAAATTATATTTGAAAGAGGGTTTCTGTGAAAATGTCTGACTGCCGAGCACTTATTCTATTTGAGACAGTGCTCTGCTGCCCCAAACTTTTAAAGGGGTCAATGACCATAAATACAGTACAAAGGTCTCAACTGTTAATGAGTCGTATAGGCCTGCCATTCGTTGCTACCTTCTACTGATCATTTGCCCTGTAGCAGAATGGTTTAGTCAAAGAAGGAACGATTCAGCTAATTGAAATTTAAATAATACTACCTAATGTTGACTCACCTCACCAGCAAATGGTTTAATAGACGAGCAATTGATTCAGTGCAAAATCAAATAGACAAGTCATACCTGAAATGATTCAGGGTGTGTTCCATTGACCTTATTCTGGAATTCTTGGGTTGCACTTGACGTCAAAAAATAAAATACAAAACTAAAGAGCCTTTTGTGTTTTTATCTTGATCAGCTACAAAAGGTTTTAAAAATATCTCTGTTTGCATGTTTTCAGCTCGGTACCGTGCTTCGTTTTGAAAATAGAGCAGTTTGAATTTCAGAGTTTTTCACAGTGCGCGACATGGTGACGGCTTTCGAAAAACATGCCAGTTGCATAAAAACATCGATTTCCTTCCTGTTTTTGTGGCCTAAACAACCAGTATACCAGAAGACGTGTCTATACCAATGTTTGCTAGCTCATTATACAGCAGAAAGTGTTAAAAACAGCCAAACTAAATTCCAGATGTTTCTCCAGGGTTCCGGCCACCATGTTGGTGTACTTCAGCAGTACACCAACATGACGCCTCCATACTAAACTCTACAAATTTGAGTAATAAATTTCGCCAAATAACTCAAGTACGGAAAATCGCACAGCCCTGAGACTTGGACCCGTTCTTTATTTATTCCTCTTCTATAACATTTCCATTTCTTGAGTCAATTTCTTAAATGGTAAGCGATTTATGTTTTCACTTGCATGACATGCAACCCAAGAATAAGAACACCAACGTTTACGTCTAAAAATTACACATACGAGAATTTTGATGCTATCAGAATACAAAGGAGAATTTCAGCATCATTCCATTCAAAATGTTATGGATACATCTTCCTAAATTTACCTCCAAAGAAAAATCTGGAGGTTATTTCGTTTAATTTATTCTTCTTGCAGAAGGCTCCCTCAGTCGAAAGGGGTGGGGGTGGGGGGAGTTGGAGGGGGTCTGACGTAAATATCTGTTGTCAGCCCAATAAAACTTAAAGCAAATCTGACTAGCTTTTTGTTCATAGTTTGTGACAGACCTAACACCAAACTGGTTTCCTTTGCAGGTTGCTGAATTTTTAGCTTCTGAGACTCATCTGTCATCGAATTTAAATTCTGCCGTCGTCAGCTGCTGTTGTCTTTAATGAAGCTTGTGTATAAACATGCCAACAAGTCTCATGACCCTTTATATGATGATGCTGTTTAGAAAAACACAGCTTTAATATTGAAACTATCAAAATGACTTGAAATTGAGTAAATCACCAAGTCACACAATATCAATGAGCAAGTGTAAGCTCCTCTAACTCCGAAACACAGCAAAGGCTCTTTAACGATGGTACTAAATACTTGTGACTAACAGAGCCTAGAGCGTTTACGACTGTATGTATTTAAAATGTTCAGTATGTGTTCTAACTCCCCACTGCCGGGCACAGAAAGTAGTCAAATGCCCAAGGTTTAGGGGGGGGGGGGGATGTTCAAGTTTCAATTTGGTCAGCGCATAATTTCCTGCTACCTTAAACTACAATGTTGATCTACTGAACTTGTGAAGACATGTGTGGGCTATATATTCTATTCCCCACACTTCCGCTTTTAATTGTCTTCACACAGACCATAATCAAATCTCTTGTTTCTTCGCCAACAGGAAAATATTAGGCAAATATTTATAACGCGTTTGAAAGACAAATGGAACTGAAGAATCGCTTTAAAGGGCGAACTGAAGGCATTGTGCAATGTTTCAATTTGGGGCTCACGGATTTAAAGTTAAATCCATGAGCGCTATTGATCAGGAAACAAACTTTGGAAGGCACATACCCTGGGATCAGGCTCTATGTAATTTCGTTTCGCTCGAAGCTACTTGGTAAACAAAACGAAAATTTTCTAAGAAACTTTGAGATGATGGTACATTGAGTTGGTGAACTGAACATAGCGCCTCCCTCATTTTTAATTCACTGTATCCCCTTAATCTACATGCCTCTTTTAAAGATTATAATCTATCGAACTCGAGTTCACAAGTACCGTTCCTTATTATTTTGTGTAATACCATGTCTCCCCTAGTGCTTGGAAAAACGCTTTCGCCGTTTTTTACTTAAGTTATGGCGACTAGCATTTCTGCAAAAAACTTGATGCGTCTGGTAACATTGTCGACCACAACCAGTTTCGACAAAGTTGTGATGCTTGCACACCAAATAAAGGCCTTTTATGATCAACCAATTAATATTGTTAATGTCGGCAAATTCGAAACGCCCCTTACGATGGTAGATAACACTGCCTTAATGGTATTGCCAAAGGAAGATAGAATGGATGACATTAAGCCCATCAAGACTACAGGGGATGGGGACATGTCTGTTTAACGCTGCCAGCATCGCTATATGCAAAAGCGAAACTCTTGGCATTGAGCTATGACTGTGTACTGCACTGGAGCTCTTCACAAATACGGATTTCTACGGGTGACATCCCATTGTCTCCTCTATGGATCTCACCAGTCCTGTATGGAAACAGGTGGCCCAAGGAGGGGATCTATGACACTGTCATCTTCAGCAATAGAGCAGTGCATGTCCATGCAAGGGAAGGTTTTCAAAGGGCATTGCAACATGAGATCTACAATACCCTTCACAACAGGAGATACTCAGGCATACTTCAGATCATGGGCTTGTTCTCTGAAATTGGATGTGAGGTTAAGGTAGTTTACCCCGATAAAAGACATTCACTTCTACCCTTGCTGACTGCCACTTGCAGGCCAAGATTTGGCGATCTGCAACAACTTCCACGCATCACAATTATGATGACCAATACACCTGGTTGGACTGACAGATCAAAAGAATTCCAGGTCAACCACTTTGTTCCGATGCTAAAAATTGATACAACAAGCGCCGCTAACAAGTGGACCACTGTCAAACGTAAAAGGCATTCTGCTGCAAGAACGATCCAAAACAAACCAGAAATTTAAAAAAAAATCGTTTATTTTCAAGCAAATCCAAGGCAACATCACAAGACTTCTTTAAGTTGATGAACAGCCCACCAAGCAAGCCAAACAATTCCATGAAAGGCCCTCCAAGCAAGGCAAACGATTCTAAGAACGGCCCTCCGAGCCAGCCAAACAATTCCATAGACAGCCCACCAAGGTTGCCAAACAAACGCACGAACAGCCCTCTAACCAACCCAAACACGCCAATGGGCAGCCCTCAGGCACACACTCACGAGATGAACGCAAATTTAGACATTCCTGCAGTCTTAAATCTACAGCCGCCCATTACCTTTGAGTGTTGGATGATCTTTTCATAGGAAACGTGGCAACCTTTATCAAAATAACTCAGGAACACAAAGAAAGTGCCATGATTAAACCAAGGTAAATAAGTTGTTAGAGTGTCAGAGGAATAATGTCGCAGGTGTACTTCAAGAAAATGTCACTTCCCTGAAAAAGAAACTTCGCTTTTCAAACCCGCAAATTCTACCATCTCAATGTGGTGCTATTGCAGTAGCTGAACACATACTGAAACATAGGCCATTGGTGCCAACCACAGTCCTATCTGCTGTATACAAAAATGCCAACGGAACTGTAAGTGAATGTAGGATGATGGCAGGGGAATTGTTTGGAATCGTGTCGACATATTTGAATGTCATGCAACTATATATTAATGGACAAGCTTTTATAAGTCAAAACACAACTTCCGATTTCCAAGCCCTTGTGCCATTTCTCAACAACCGAAACCAAAGTCGGAAACAGTTTAATGATAGTGTCGAGGATTTAATTGGTGATTGTTTCAATGCAGCTTTAGAGTACATGGATTCAAAAAGAGAATGTGACACAGTCATTGGATTAATGGAGCGATTGACAAGTGTGAACTTCGTTACCAAAAAACTCTGTAACCTCCAAAACAAAAAGGCAGTCCAAGGATGTTGTGATACCTTAATTGAAAACTTAAGAAAGTTCAGGGAAATTAAGGACACGTCTCAAGTCGTGAGGACTGACATGACTAATGCAGAGCAATGAAGACTATTGCTGAGAATAGCTAATCCAAGAAAATTAAAAGAAATTCTGCACGTTTCGAAAGGCAGTGGTCGTACGCTCAAATGCACAGAAAATCCTATGCTTGCCCCTCTTTTGGAATACGCCTTCATGGAAGCCGATATTCGTGAATGAGGACGTGGAGGTCTCTCCGAGCTCAAATCCAACAACTGCTCGAAGAAAACGACGAGTTAAGACGGGAGTTAAAAGATTTGAAAGAGTCAGGTAGAATTAATTTGTATAGGACAATGCAAAACGACACTGACATGAAACGTGCAAGGAAACTTGTCTTAGCTTTGTCAAATCCAGATTTTAAGATATCACTGAGTTGTTGTTACAACTATACACAGAACTATAAAAAGAACACAATGCAAGCAAAGCAACACCACGACGTTAAAGGCATCAATGCTAAAATATCATTGCACAATGCTCCCCGTGTTGGAGTGCAAAAGTTTGTCATTAACATCCACTGGTCATCCGCGAATGTCAACTTCATAGTGGACGATTGCGCCACAAACACAAACACTTGTGTTGCTGACTCCAAAGATGTATTTCTCAACCTGGACAGAGTTACTCAAGTTTCCTTCACGGAATATAACAGCAAACGAAATGTCTTCGAACGAGTGCACCCACAAGTGAACAAAGCACTTTCAGCACATGGTGCATTTCCAAGCCACGCAATTCAACCTGATTGAAGGGGGCTTGGAAAATCAGAGCACATTGAAAACATGCAAAAGATGGCAGACGATGTTATTGACTGCTTGAAATGGGCGAAGTTTGGAGGAAAGTTTATCGAGGTTTACCGAGGCCTGAAAGAGGATAATTGGATCTTCAATGACGAAGCAGGCGTTAAGAAGTTTCTTTCGCTTTGCAAATTCAGTAAAGAAGCATCAGGTATGTCCTACTGAGCAAGGCAGACACCCTTGGCACAATCACTGCATGATGTCTGGGGGATTCTGGACTACATGGGAGAATACTGGAGCAACTACACATTGTCAAAAGGTGAAGATGATGAAGAGAGGTCGTCATGGTGCAACAAATATACAACAGTTATTTTTCATAAGGGGGACAATTGGCGTGGAACTCCACAGCAACGAATCCATCGCCAGCCTCTTCCTGATTTCATGAGATGGATCACAGGTAAGGGAGAGCTTCACTATTTGCCATACGAACTCACGATTTCTCTGCCACTTGGAAGTGGGATTCAGTCCCTGGATGCTACTTGCCAAGCCACTGTTTGGAATTGGCTTATGTCCTCTTGGATAAGCCCACAGGATCTTTATTGCTATGTCTACCCTTGTGAGCTTGGGTAACTGGAAGATGAAGTTGTCCAATTCTTTGACGAAAAAGAAAGGGAAGTCCAGAAGGCAACATAGGATGCAATCAAGCGCAATCAATGGAAAGAGCACAGGCTGTATGTGGAAAAAAAGGACACTCTTGTGACTATGTGCGAGTAGAGAAACATAGAACCCTCTGGTATGAAATACGAAATTGTTGAGGTTGGCATTAGCATTAAATGAAGAAAAGTCCAGAGAGGCTTAACAATTTGACGGTCCGAAGACATTGCCGAAGTTACCAAAGGACATCGGAAGACTAAACATCAGCTACCTGCAGTCCATTGTTAAGTACCACGGTCTTGCTCAATGCGGGACCAAAGATGAATTGGTACTACATGTCTGCCTCATTTCTAACAATAGAAAGCATCTGTGCCTTAACAGGGAAAGGAAGATGTTCCTAGAACTGATTTCAGTCACGAGGGACTTAATTCTAGAAGAGAGGAAGCAATTAGCACTCTTACAAGACACCAGTCCTTACAGGCACAGTTACTTTTGCACAATACGGTATATGCTGTTGAGATAGTCATTGATATAGTTGTGGGCAGTAGTGTTCCTTTTGTTCTTTTGGTCTTCAGAGACGTTTAGCAGTTTGGGATCTTGGTGTTTGAGGAAAATTGGTATAGCTATGTGTAGTTGTCACATTTCCAGGGAGCAAGCACTTGATTATGTGCAGCTGTAACCTGATTTATAGACATAGCAACACCAAGTGTATTGTTACCATCTTGTTTTTGTCACTTGCATAATCATTGTGGTTGCAGATACTGCAGAGTCGATGTCGTTTCCATTCTTGAGCATCAGTTGTTGACAGTAGGAAATGCACATTCATGCGTGAAAAACGTGCAAGCGGCAAAAACTATGCGTGAAAGGGTTTACAGAAGCTTCAGACATGGCAAATCTAAATAACCTTCATTAAAATCCTCGTCACAAACAGCAAAATGGTCATTTAACACTGTTTAAATCAGCAATCTAAATCGAAAGTCTGCTTGTTAAAATATTCTTGAAACACCAAGATCACTGAGTGAGTACATACTAATGATGAATAGTCTTGGCAGCAGTGGGTCTAAGTGGATACTGACGTCGAATAATTTTTACTTTACTCTTTTTATTGATTTGGAATTGTTTTGTTTCTTCTAAAACTATTGTCCAGTTTGTGTTTACATGAGTGTTGTACAAATGTGCATGCCCTTGACGCTGCTTTCTGCCTGTGTCAGCATGTGGAAATGAGACCCAGATAATACCATCACACACTCTGCACTATTTGTTAGTCCATCAGTGACATCAATATTGGTTGTCAGGTCATATTTTGCCACTGTTGCCAATGGCACTACTGCGTATAAGCCCATTGTCCATTGTTGGATCATCTGGGATTTTACTTTTCATTTGGGTTTTGAAATCATCAGAAATGTCCCCAATGATAATGTCCACAGCCTTAATCTGAGCTTTATCAGTTATCGAGAGAGTATACAGGGCATTGTTGTGAGCATCTACTGACGCATTTGTAGAAAATAAATGTGTCATGTTCATTGGATAATTACCATTTTCTGGTCTTACACTCACAAGTCTTTGTTTCAAAACTGCCTCACCATTGTCAGACTGCTTTCCCTCTCTCAAGCGATTAAGTAGCTCTGCAAATGCTTTGTCATCTTTTTGTCTCATTATTTCTGTCAATTCGAAGAGCATGAAACGGCCTGTCCAAATGTTATCCTTGTGGAATGGAAAAAAGAAAGGTGACCCCTCTGCACAAATCAGGTACAAAAGATGACCCAAAAAATTACCGCCCCATATCCGTTTTACCAGTGGTATCTAAAGTCCTAGAACGTTTAATCCACAAGCAACTTGCAAGTTATTTTGACGATCATAACTTGCTCTGTACATAAATCACAATCCGGTTTTAGAAGAATGCACTCAACTGAGACTGCTGTAATCTATTTCGCCGATGGGATTCTCATGAATATGGATAAGGGGCTTAGCCACTGGTTCTGTGTTTACATGTATTGACCTGGAAAAAGCTTTTGACACAGTTGACCATGATATTTTGCTTAGCAAATTAGAGTACTTCGGTGTATGCCATGAAAGCCTTCCATGGTGTAAGAACTACTTCACGGGAAGAATGCAGTTCGTGCACATTGATTCTCAGTCATCTGAAGAGCTTGCCATAACTTCTGGAGTGCTGCAGGGTCCATACTCTGACCCCTTTCATTCATTGTCTACACTAATGACCTACCATGTTGCGTCAAACACTGTTCTGTAAATATGTCTGCTGATGACATAGCTTTATATCTTGGTGGTCCAACTGTACACAATTTAATTTATTACATTAACCAAGATACTGTAGGAAAGAGAGAACTTTTTAAAAAGACATCTTTCGGCATACTTATGCCATCATCAGTTTAATGAGTTCCTACGTGTGAACAGTTATAAAGTCTACGGGTAGATGAAAAAATTATTACAACATGACGTAATACAAAAGCGGGTACTGTTTACAGCGTGACACTAAACATCAACGTGTAAACTAAAACATAAGAAAAGTGTTGTAATGCTGCAATTATTTGTTAAGTTCCGGTTTGATCTTATTTATATGAAAAGCTTCTTTGAGTTTTAAATCAATTGAGTTGCTTGCAGAATCCAGAATACTAAAGCACGAAGCGGAGTATTTGCTCTTACATGAAGGAGATGTGTTGAAATGCTTAAAAATATGAGAGTTTTTATCGCTTTCCGTGTGTTCCTTTATCCTGGTAGAAAAGTGGCGTCTAGTTTCGCCAATATAAATGGTAGACTACCATGGATTTTAGAGCAACAGGAGTAAGATCTTTAACACTAAACATGTTTTTAATTTTGAATGAAGTAAAAACTAATTTGATAGTTAGGTCAGATTTGCAAAAGCGCTTAGTAAGTTGTCGGAGTTTAAGTTTCGCTATTTTGGAATAATGGCCGACAAAAGGGAGTTTAAAATAACGTGTATTATTGTCATCATTAGTGTTCCGGCTTTTTTAAGAAAAAGACCTGTCAAGATACCGCTTGAAAGTTCTGTCAATAATGTGCGAAGGAAATGAATTACGTTTCAAAGTGTCAGAAAGTTTATTAAGATCGTTTTGAAGGCCGGAGGAGGTGTTGTTGATTCTGTAGATTCGGTCGATAAGAGTTCGGATAAGGCCAATTTTATAGCATGATGGAGTAAAACTAAAGAAATAAGTTAAGAGACCAGTGTAAGTTTTTTTATGAAAAACTGAAGAAACACAATCACGCGAAGAGTTGTCAACAAGTATGTCAAGAAAGGAGACTTTACCATCATTCTCTTTCTCAAAAGTGAATTTGATGTTAGGGTGCCGTGAATTGATGTAATCAAAAAAATGACATAGCATCCTGTTCTTTGTGAAAGACACAGAAGGTGTCGTCAACATAATGCCTATAGAGTAGAGGGTGATTCGAATGGTTGAAATTATTTAGCCACGTTTCCTCGTGGGAACCAAGAAAAACATTAGCTAGCTAGCTACCTCATCAACTTGATCATAAAATTTGCCATTAAAAAGAAAATGCGTCTCGGCTGTAGCGAATGAGAACAATTTCTTAAGGTCGGATTTTTTGATCGGAAATTGAGGGTCATGCTCGAGAATAAGATCAACGGCAATATCAATAGTTTCATTTAACGGAATATTGGTAAATAAACTTTCAACATCGAAGGAAATGAGAAATTTTTTGTTAAAATCGAAACTCCTGAGCTCTTCAACAAAAGAGAATGAATCTTTTACCGAATACTTACTAGGCAGAAGTGGAGCAATTAGAGAACTTAAATACTTAGCTAAATTATAATTATAAGCTCCAATAGAAGAAACAATAGGTCTAAGAGGTGGTTGATTGTGATTTTCACGGATCGTATGTAATTTGGGAAGGCCATAAAATTTTGCTGGTTGTGAGCCCTTGGGAAAAATCTTAGTATAGGTATCATTATCAATAGAATGATTTTTCTTAAGTAGACTAATGAAACGTTTAAGTCTGCCTTCTCTTAATAAAGTGGGATCTTTGTCTAATACTTTGAATTTAGATTTGTCATTGAGTATATCAAAACAGGAATGTAAAAAAATGTTGCGATCTAAAATAACTACTCCATTACCTTTATCAGGCTTGAGAATTATAATATTGGAATTGTTCCTAAGAGTTCGTAGGATATGGTGTTTCTTTAGATCGTTGCTTCATGGTGTAGTGAATCTTTTCGAAGGAAGCCAGAATGTCTGTCTTGTTGAGATGATGAGGTTTGATGGAGAATCCCAGCACATTCAGTGTTTATCTGAATGGCAAGAAGACAATAATCTTGTTCTCAATGTTTCAAAAACTAAGTGTGTACTATTTACATCATCTCAAAGGCATGAAGAGCGCGATTACATTTTAAATCTTAATCTTCTCGGAAAGTCCATATCTTGCGAAACTGCTTTTAAATACCTAGGTATGGTGTTCGACAACTTTATGACTTGGACGGCTCACACAGACTATGTGTGTAAAAAGGTGGCATCTAGAGTTAGTATCCTGGGCCGTGCTAGAAGTTTCGTCACAAAAGAGGCAGCAACACTTGTTAACAACGCTTTGATTCTTTCGTTATTTGATTACTGTGACATTGCCTGGAGTAACTTTTCACAGCAAGATATAGATCGACTACAGCGCCTCCAGAATAAATCGGCACGGATCATCACACATTGCTCTCACTCATCTGAAGCAATAGAGCAGCTGCACTGGCCGACTCTTTCTAGCAGACGCTCTTACCACAAGGCTAAACTCGTTTTTCTATGTCTTCACTCATTAGTTCCTAGTTATTTTTATCATTATATTTTACTAGATTTTCAAACATTCACAATTATTTTACAAGGCAAAGTATGAGGTTATCCCTACCAAACATTAAGCAAATTTTTGTGAAAAGGACCTTTCTTTTTACTGGCGTGAAGATTTTTAAAAATCTCCCTTTAAGCACTGTGAAGAGTGAAAACATTCAAACGTTCTGTCACCGAGCAATACATTTCTTTTTATCATAACTTTGATATCTCATTACTATTTTAGGCTTTAAATGTGATTTTGCATTGTATTTTAGGCTTTTTAGTGTAGTTGTTATATTCTAGTATTGTATTTTATTAGGCTTTTTTAATTGTTATAGTTCATGACAATTCTTGATGTAAATTAACTTTTTCAAGATACAGGGCTCCTATGGAGACCAGCCTTAGAGCTGAATGGGCTACCCTGTGTAAATAAAGTTCTACTTACTTACTTGCTAAAGCATTATAGCCTGTTTGAGAATTCTCAAAGATCCATTTATCAAACACTGGTTTTAACTGGAAAAGATCTCTGACAGTTATCAAGATTATTCCACCAAATGGCTCTTTAGTTCCCATTATTTGTTGCAATCTTAAATTTAAAAAGTTAAACATACCACTTCCCACCAAAGATATCTCATCAATAAATATAAGCATTAGTTCCTTCAGCTGAGACCTAATTGTATTAAATCTGTCACTGTCCAGTGCACAATACTTAAAACCTCTGTTGGCAGGTATCTTAAAAGCAAAGTGTAATGTGTTGCCATTTATGTCGAATGCTGCCTTTCCAGTAGGGGCTGTTTTCACAACTTTCACCTTATCTGGATTTTCACCTTTAATACTATTCAGATATGTTATCAGTGCTTCATACAATGCATTGGTGACAGTACTTTTGCCAACACCAGCACCTCCACTTAGGAATAATCTGATAGGGTTGTCTTTAGTTTTGATTGAATGTAACACATGATAAAAAAACTGTCTTTGTTGTTCATTTAAAGATCGATCAAGTGCATAATAATCATCATTAGACATGCGCTTTAAACGAAGTTCCTCATCATCATTTCTGGGAAAAATACCTATACAATAAAGCAAATCATACTGTTTGTGCTGCTTGTTATTTCTAGAATCAAAGCAACCAAATAATTCACTAGGTTTTCTCTGCAAAGCACTGTCCTGCTTATTGATATGCTCTTCATTTGGAGCAATAATATCAAAGTTGTCATATTTGGCATTATTTATATCATCCATTGATTTATCTAGCATTTCTGAATGATACTTGTATTGGTGTCTGTTGTAGAGAACGTCATCCTTAACCTGTTCAAAACGTTCTTAGTAAATCTGACATTCTTTGATTAAATTTGTGCCTTCGTTTCTCCATGGTGCATAAAGCATGAGTTGTTCTCTAAAATGGTTTTCTGGGTCCTTGTCTTTATGGTACCTGTGCAGATTATTTTTGGTTTTTTTCGTTTTACCAGTTTCATGCCTCCTTTTAGAATGTATTCATTTGGTTCACATACAGACTTAGTGACATGAATACTGTTAGGGTCATCATCAGTGTTGTCTTCAAAATTAGTTTCTGGCAGAAAATCATTTATGCCTGTCAATGATGGCTCATAAGTAGCATTACCTGTATCAGCTTGTTCATCCTTTACACAATTAAACGTTGCAACAAAATCAGCCAAGCACAACTTTTCTAATTGTTTTGCTCTACTTTGATAACGTTTGTAAATGATGTTGTCAGATTCTACGTCAGTTGAGTTGTCAGGCAACTCTTTCAGCTTATCTAATCTTGTCAACAGAAATGTCCTTTCCTCTGGAGGAGAGGTGCTGATGAACTGAAAATCACGCGAGGATCTTCTTAATGGCATTTGTAGTACGAGATATACAGCTTCTAGTGCACTAATTTTCTTCCTGTGGCCAGTCAATTTGTTGTCGTCCAAGGATATCCTCCTCGCTGGGCTCTTCACGGTTTACCAAAATTAACACTAAACCTCCATCCAACTGCCACTTTGTTCCCAAAAGTCTCAAGAGGACCCACAGTCCGTGATTTGCATCCAAGACAGCACATTTTGAAGTGGTCGTGGATGGAACAAGATAAAATCAATGAAGTTTCACGCTAACCAATATTCGCGGTGTTTGGGTCTTCACGCATGAATTGTTCATGTTATCGTCACTTTTAGGACTCAGACGCCCATTTCTCTGTAGTCAAGTATTCTGTAGCATATTTCCTTTCCATTTTTGGCTCCACAAAGGTATGTTTTGATCAGGTTTGGAATAGAAAAAACCATCACGCTGCAAGGGACAGGACGCCATTTTGAATCTGTCCAAGTAGTAGTAGCCTTTGTGCCACCCCCCAAATATACGTACACCATGCCTTTGAACAGGTAAACTTGTCGGGGAGGGGGAGAAAAGGTGTTTAATCCAGGTTTAATGCATAAATTAATGTCTAACAAAGTGAGTGACCTGCTGATTTCTACCGGAAGTTGCTGTGCATCATGGGTTGAAAATTCTGGGAAACTAGCTCCAATCCCTGTGCTTAAAATCCACGTGCGGATAAAATGGTGTCTATTTGTTTACAATGTTCCCATAGACGAATTTTACCCGCAAATTTTGCTTTTGATGGAGTTCTGGGTTTCTCTGTGGGCTTTATGATAATTGCACAAGATAAAAAGAGCCATGGTATACCCTAGCTTGAAGCTAAGCTGTATAAATCACCTGCTCTTTACATGAATTCATTCGAAGTTACGGTTTGGTTGAACCCAAAAATTTTACTGAGCCTCAATATAACCCATCAAGTATTTCCCTTGTCTGTGAAAGAAAGCGAGGAAAGTAGCACCGAAGACGAGGAAAGCGACAGCAGTTCGGTTGAGTTCTTGAATTTGTTATTGTTGAAGATATCAACAAACCCAGCGGGCCTACAACTGTTCTTCCAGCCATAGCCAGTGCTGGTGATTTTTTCAACTTAGTTTTTCAAGAGGACTTGATACAACTGATCGTTGCCGAAACGAATCAGAATGCACAGAAGAAGCATCAACAATCGGGAACTGTCGATAAAGGTTGGATACCTGTAAACAATGGGGACATAAAGGCATTCCTCACCATCAGGTTTATTCAAGAAATTAACTCTCTCCCTTTAGAGCGGTATTCCTGGTCCAAAAACCCAATTCTCGGTAATACAAAGGTGCAGAATGTTATGTCGAGGAACAGATACCTGAAGATAAACTGTTACCTGCATTTCAATGATTCTTCGACTGCCTTGCCTCGTGAAGATGTTAACCACAATAAGTTGCATCACATTCGTCCCCTTGTCGATCGTCTTACTGAGCCCTTAGCTGCCCAGTACATGCCGAACAGAGAAAATGCAATAGATGAAAGACTTTTAAAGTTCAAGGGACGGTTGGGTTTCAAACAATATATGCCCATGAAGCCCATTAAACGTGGTATCGAAGTGTGGATGTGTGCTAACTCCATCACCCATTTTGTTTCTCAATATCAAGTCTACACTGGTCGACCACGAGGTGGACAACAACATGGTCTCAGAGAGTGTGTTGTGACCGAGTTGTCATCTGATTTGGAGGATGGATATTATCATATTTACTTTGACAATTTTTTTCAAGTTTTGGACTGATGAAAGCCCTTCTAGAGAAACGTGTTTCCAGCACCGTTGACGACTGTGAAGCTTTGCTGTGGCAAGTCTATTGTAATGCAGAAACGACCAACTGCAAGCCAAATGGTTAGGAAACAGTGCAAAGAAGAAATAGAGACTGCACCTTAAGTGATGTCAATACACCACCTTGTGTTGCGGCGTATAACAAATACATGGGTGGTGTAGATTACGCTGACCAGAAGACAGGGGATTATAGAATCCTCGTATCAAGAAAAGCGGATAAAATTCAAAGACAATAGCTATTGTTTGGCGCTGCAAGTATTGCCATAAAATGAGATCTTGAAACAATAGCTGAAGCGCCAAACAAAGGCTTATTAATTCACGAGGGAAATTCAAACCTGCTGTTATTACAACAGCGAAATTCACGAGGGAAATTCAAAAATAGCCGATCACTGCATGAGTTCGAAATTTGAATATTTGACAAAAGTGCGTTCATGTCAAATCTTACCCAGGGAAGGGGTAACAGTTACTTTTTATTTGAGGTCACTTGCTACTCAGGGAGGATCAGTCAAGACACGGAATGACGCAACTGAGAGACTGTTAAAGAGTGATGAACTCAATCAAACTTGTTTGAATTAAAACTCATTCCGTAAAATTTACAGGCCGCTCGGTTTCAGATCTCACAATGTTAGAATAGGGTCTTTATGTGCGTTCATTGCGCGCTGAAACTACATTGGCGAGAAATTTTTTTTCATCCTCTGGAAAAAAGGACAAAGTTAAAACAAAAATCAAGAAACGAGATAAATTTGAATTGTTTAAGAGATGCATAACTGAACGCCACTTTATGAAGGTTTTATGTAGCTTGAAGATGGCATCTGATACTCCAGACGACAAGACAAGACAAGAACTTTATTTATCCACAATCAGAAACGTCTATTGTCTTTTTCACTCTCCCAAACTCCAACGCCATTTTCCACCCACGATCGGCCATGTCGGAACATTTGGATGTACGCTAGTCGCATTTATTCCCATCGATGCTAAGATAAGCCAACACATTGGTTTCAACACTGATGAATTTCGAAAGGAAACCCAAAAAGAAACCATCTTATGACAACGCAAATGTTTACAGAGTATTTAAACCCTGCCGCGTTTGGTATTTAACAGATTTAATGGCATAAGCACTTCTCGCAAAAACAAGCAGGAATATTCTTTCATTGATATCAATCAATTCGCATAATTTGAAAGTGATACATGCTGCCGCGTAATGGGGAACGAATCAAACAATATTGTTAAGTTTCAAGCGATTTCAGTTTGCGCGTGCCTCTTTATTTGCTTTGATACGTTCTCAAGATGACCAAAGCTAATAGCTGTTAAAATACTACCCTTGGTTGTTAAAACCCGCGTTTCAAGTATTTTTCTCAGACTTAGGGGCGATCTTGTGTTGGTGGGAATTTGTTTCTGTTTCATTTGACAAACACAACAAAAGAGCGATCGGCATTCTAATAAAAGCAATCGCTTTGTTTAAGTCATGCATGAATGAACACAATTTGCAAATGATGATAAGTAGAAAAACGTCCGAGTTATGAGGAATGATACTCGCTAAGTAATGTTGTCGAAAGGTAAAGTCCCTCAGAGGTGGGAATTTTGTAACTCATTTTCAACAATATCGAGCACAGAGTTGCGCGCCGGCACAGATACAGCCCTCTCTTACAAAGGTTTATGGGGCCGAAATAAGGCGTCTTCGGGAAGAGAACCACAATTTGAGAATTTAGCACAACTCCATTATTACTCAGCTAATTGAAGTCCTAGCTCAGCTTCAACTAGCAAATGCTGAACAGATGCTGCTAAAGCAGAAAATTGCAGAGACCGAAAATGTTTTCTACAACACGTAAAAGGACTTCTGGCAATTAACACGGGCAGCCAGAAATAGAAAGAAAAGGCGAGTTACGCAACTAGTGGCCCAAACAGTGAAAGGACTGGAGGAGTTTGAGCCCATTGAGGTACGTAACAATTCTACTTTTTCGTAAAAACAAGAACTGAGACAGTCTTTGCATCCCAGCCTTTCCTTGCAATCCCAAGTAATGGTCAATGAGGATGAAAACTATATCTATATAAAGAGAAACCAGGTTTAAAAGAATAGAGGCATACATCTATGTGGCAATCAATCTATGTATCTTCATATGAAAAACCAATTTTAAAGGGAAATCCCCATCTTCTTCTTCAGATAAAATTCAATGTACAAGGATGCGAAGTTGTCATTCCTCTTGGACAGGAGGTTGGTGACGAGAAAAAAACTCCACTTGTCCGACGGCCCAGCATGTACTTGTTGTGAAAGATGAAGGCCTGATTTCTGACAAGTCATACCATGAGTTGAGGATGGCCATAGCAGACGACGAAAGAGATGCCAATCAGTGTTCTGAAACAAGAGAGGAACAGCCAAAATGAGATCATTGCTTTGCATTCAATACCAGAGGTCAGTGAAAACAAATGTAACTTACTTTAACCACATGTACCTGTAGTAACTACTGAACGAGACTATAGTGAATAAAATCTGACCTGTGTAGAAATCACATAGATTCATTAACAAAAAAAAGTAAAAAAATAAATTGAACCAGTTAAATGTACAAAATTATCAGCTCTCATGGAAACTAAGAGGTATCTGCTATTTGTAAACTAGATAAGTGAACTTTTGGGATCTTCTTAGACGAGCTCGACAGAGCTTGCTAAGAACCCCGGTTACTGTAATATCTTACATTTAGCAGATAATGGAATTGAATTGATGGTGTATTTTCAATGTTCACGTTATTTATTATTGTTGTAATCTCTAATTAACCACAGGCTAAAAATGGAGATGGAGTAAGACGCGACATAAAGGCAGTTTTGAGTCAGCTGTTGTCTACCCAGAATATAAAGAACACTGTGCAAGCTAATGGCAACAAACTCCACCTGCGCTTTGGTGCTGATGGAAGACGCACAAGCAACAAAGTTGGCACTGTCATATGGCTGTATTCAGTATTCTCGATGAACAAGAGCATGACTGTGACCAGCAGTACCCTATTGCTCCGTATAATGGTGAGATTTTAAAAGCCTGCATTTTCATTTAAAAAAATGCTAGCTTTGTAAGACGTGGTGAATGTTAAATATTGTAAAATTATCTCTACAGGAAAGAAAGATTATTTAGAAGTGAAAAATTGCCTTGGGCCTGTGTTTGCACAAGTTGATGATCTTCAACAAAATGGTTTGAGGTGGATGGAATACACTACACAGTGACGTGGTAAATAAATTACTTTATATCAAAAAAAATTAATTGTTTTTTAAAAATGAATAGCTAGAGATTCTGTAATTCTAGCGATGTACAAAGTTATTATGTCTGAGTAGATGATAGGTGCAGTGAAAGGATCCATTAAACTTGAAAATGTTTTACACAATGTAACAATGTAACTAAGGTACTGCTGCTCAGAATGGAAATTTCTCGCTATGGTCTACAGGCTAAACTCTGCCACTGGAAGAGTTTTTGCATATGGTGCTACTGCACAAAAACAAAAATTAGTGATTTTTCAAGTAAGTCTACATTTAATGTACTCATTTATGTTTGAAAAGCTAAAATTTGTAGGCAATCTTTTGTTTAACTGTCATCTCATACACTAACATTTCCATGACTGATAGACATGTTTTGGATACACTGTATCCATCATCAGTTTGAGAGCATAAATATACGACAGGTGGTAGGAGATTGCAATACTTGAAAATGCACCTAAAAATACAAAATGCAGTGTTTATTTGGCATTTTCCTGATCAACATTTTGTTTTTTAATTTGTTTCAGTACAAGACTGGCCAATTTAGAGGAATCTTCTGCAATGTATAAAGAACAGTTCTGAAAAAACCACTGATGGAAGGAAAGGCTCCATTCATGAGCCATTAATCTCAATTCCATTCACACAAGTTATTGTTGACAATCTCCATCTTTTTAGGATCATGGGACTTCTCTTCCACCAAGTAAATACACATTTTAACATTGATACCAATGACTTAATTGAATAAAGTACTTGGTACTCATGAGAAGATTTGTCAGAAGACTTTTATCTCTGGTGAATCTTTAAATTTGTCTTATATGTATTTAAGGTCATTTTATGGACAACAGAGAAGTGGTAGTGAAAAGGCCATACAATTCATATTAAACTGCATTTAACAAAACAAAACCAAAAACAAAACAAAAAAAAAACGAAAACAAACAAGAAACCCCTCTTTTTAGTTTTGTGAGGCACTTGCTAGCAATTTCTTCTCCCCTGTATGAGATGGAATTCATATCCCATGGTGACATATATCTCTAAATCTGCGTTACAGGTGATTGAGTTTGTAATCAACAAAAAGAGGATGGATATCCTTGAGAAGGAGCAGGAAAAAAGTGGTGTTCCACTTACGTTTTTCCAAGTACAATGTGAGGATGGCTCATCTCAAACACAGTGGACTAGACTGGATGGTAGGGATGGTCACTATTGCTAATTTATCAGCTTCTGGTAACAATGACGATACAGTTCAATAATAACAATATATTATATTAAACCAATCTTTGAAGGGACAAGTCATCAAAGAATGACATACAAAAATGTGAGGAAATTATGGAAGGTAAAACATTTTCTCATGTTAATTTGGTCACTCTGATCATTGTCATATTATCTAAGGGGCATTACTAGAACTTATACTAAAACACTCATCTACATATTAGGGTTTCAGTGATCTGGTGGCAGCATTAGACGCAGAACCAGGCCAAGAAAACTACAAAACACCACAACAGTTCAAGGACCATGCAAGGACATGGGCAAGGTTATTTCGAGTGGTACACCATGATGAGGTAATTGTGTTCTTTGCATTGAAAACCTCCGTTAAAGAAGCTTGCAAATTCTCTGGCTATAAAGTGGGACAAAGATAAACATGATATCTGAAATAAGAAACGATTTTTAATCGAGCAAAAGAGAGACTGCTTGCAGACTATTCCTTGGCTACGATTTGAGAAAGTGAAGTCTTTAAATGAATCTGGGATATAATAACATTGAAACCACTGAAATACAAGGTACTTACCATTATATATTTTTTCTCCATATTTTTGCTTTTAGGACGTGACTCCATACATACATACATGGTAAAGTCCATTTCTCTGTTGTGGTGATAATTTCACTGATTTCCAATCCTACAGTAATTTATACAAGAACTGATTAAACCCTGATGAAAAATCTATTTTGTTTTACTGAAGCTCTAGTGTAACATGTCCCTCAGTTCCTCGAGAAATGTGGAGGACTTTCCATTTTCAATTGTCAGCCAGTAGAAAAGAAAAATCACCAGCAGTCAAGAATGTTCTACCAGGGAACACAAAACGGAAGACGGAAATCCAGCTGCACAAAGCAAGTTATGGAAAAAGAAACCAGGAAAATTTAGGCAAGACTAAAGAATCTCTACAGAACGAAGAGAACATATCAGAGAAG